>NC_134267.1:29753230-30055730 GCF_031893055.1 Leptodactylus fuscus | reverse complement strand
CCGAAAAATACGGTATTTTAAAATATTGATATATGGCATATATATGTATATATATATATATATATATATATATATATATATATATATATATATATCTTTAACTCATTTAACTCTTACCCAAAAAGTAAGAGTTAAATAAGAGTTAACAAAACATTTTACAGTAACAGGATTGTCTTTCCAGTATAAAGGTATGCTTTAAAAAATGTGTATAGAGATGAAATTGCTGTATTGCCCAAATGTCAGAAAAAATGAGATTATTGGCTTTGATAAAGCTTGATGTCTATGTAAGAATTGCAGCAGAAGAAGCACAGATTCACCAAGTCACTATGTCTATGAACCTATCCTATCTCTATTGAATTCTAGCACTACTCTACTGAATCAAGTGATTACACAGGGCAAATTCACCTAGTCCCCTAACTATTGTCATTACAACTGCGTTTTCTGAGCTATGCTACAACCTATGATGCAGTGAGATGGATCACAGATCTATTTGCATGTTCACCATTTACTGCAAGTAAAGGCTTGTAACAAATGCACAAGCTCCATATGACGTCACTGCTAAGGCCAGTGATTGGCGGTAGTGGTCATGTGATGATGAACTAGATGCCATCATTTCAGATTAAGCAAGCACCAGAAATAGCAGGGAATGGTGTGCCAGTGCTGGAATGGTCACAACTAAAAGACAACGTTTCCCTTATGAGGTTATACCATGTCCCGCCTTTATGTCCTATTTAAAATAAAAGCTAAAGCTCAAACCTCCATCATAAAGATTTGATAGCAAATCCCCCTATATACAGACCTTAATGGGAACCCGCCACCATGAAAATGCTGTGTAATCTGTAGCTAGTGTTATGATCTGGGGATCTCTCACCATGGACTGGCCCCTGATTGATAACTTCTCAGTCAAGAATAAAGAAAAACACAAAGAAAAACAAAAACAAGAGTAATGAGCAGTTTGGAATAGCTTGTGTGTGATACTCCTAATCCTTGCCTTGCACACTAGAAGTAGTTGTGGGTCCGACTAACTGACCTGAGTGGGCGCGAACTCACCTACAAGAGAAACAGAAAACCTGACTTGTTTCAAATTTAGGAAGGAGAAGTAAGATACAGAAAAACCCCGCCCATGTGTCTGATTGGACTAACAGTGAATGTGAGGAAACACAAAGTATAGAGCAGAAAATAAACGTGAAGCTCAGAAATACTGACACTACGCAAAGGGATAGGAAAAACAGAACTAAGTATCACACACAAAAACCCTACAAAAAAAAGGGGGCCACATGGTGGCTCAGTGGTTAGCACTGCAGCCTTGCAGAACTGGAGTCCTGGTGTTCAAATCCCGCCAAGGGCAAAAAAACCATCTGCAAGGAGTTTGTATGTTCTCCCCGTGTTTGCATGGATTTCTATCCCATATTCCAAAGACATACTGATAGGGACAAATGTACATTGTGCGCTCTATGTAGGGCTCACAATCTACATTTAAAAAATAAAAAAAAAAACTACAAAAAGTCCAAACTTCCAAGCAATAAAAAAGCTATGGTTCACTGCACCCCCCAGAACAACTATGTTTGGTACAAGGAGCTCAATACTCATCAAATATCCAGATGGTATGAACAGGCAGTAAGGAAGGCTGAGTGGGTCAGGATGAATAAGCAGTCTCAGGCAGACAGACCATTTCTGGAACACAGGAAACTGAAGTTTAAGACCGGCATCTGACAGCATGCACAGCGGAATTAAATAGTAAAGAGCAGGAGTAACCAGAGAGGGGGGTGGAAGCAGAACTCAGAACCACCCACAGCCTGTAATCAGTTCTCAGCACTGCAGAGGACTTACCCTTTCAGAGGCACTGACCCACAAAGCAACCCATCACGTGATCCATGCATGCCCATACCCCTGAAGCACATCATATGATTCATGTGCCGAATCCCTTTAATCAGCTTGTTGGGTCTTCACCATTCTGATACCGATGACTTAATCTTTCAATAGGCCAATGACAATAAAGTCTTAAACAATCCCTTCAATATGACGCAGTGCTCAGGAGGCATTGGACACGTTTTTGTCCGATGGCATGTACAATACGCTAACCTATAAAAACAATCAACACTGACTGCAAATACAATTACAGCGATGAATTTATCTCACGCTACCACATTCTATTTCATTCTAAAAATGCAGAACCCCCCCCCCCCCTTCCCCCGGTGATTTGTCATCACTTTCAATGACAAAAGCAAAATCATACAGTCTTGTCATGTTTTGCAAATGTACGTGTTTCTCTATAAAGACAGGTGCATTCACAGAAATCTAGGTGCAAATTGCACAAACACATCTGGGGGCGCTTGTTTGCAATCTTGTGATTTACTATTTCCGTATTTGTTAAGCTAAGAAGGAGCAACACTGCACTACTCTAATACTCCACTAGGTGGCAGCATTTGACTATCACTATAGTCGCTGCAATGAAGGCAAAAATAAAATCAGCAGTAATTTCTGTGTAAGTACAATGTCATTTTCAGTTGGTATTTTCAATTGAAGATTAGAATCACCTCCATTTGTTTCTATGGAAACACTGAAGAGTAACAAAGAAAACTCTATTATTTTATTATTATTCACCCAGGAAAAATGCAAACTCCTGACAGATTTTTAGAGTGGTTGACAGTTTCTAGTATTCCTGTGATGGCATGGTCAGGACCCCTGGCGATCAGTGGTGATACCCCAGTGAAGGCTCATACTGACAATATATACAGGGCAATAGATGGAATGCTAAGTCAGAAATTCCCCTTCAGTGACAAAATGTGTGTCATGTACCATGATAGATTGGAGAGGGGACAGTGCTCCAAAGCCACCGAGTGTTGGCACGTCTTCTATTCACCTGTGTACAACTCACTCCTATAATGGATAAGAGAATGGGAAAGGTGCCAATTGCACTGACTGCATGCCAAGCTCCGCTGTCACATTTCAAAAGACCCCCACACTATTCTCCATCTGGTAATGAGGCTATGGTAGTGTACGTATTACAATCATGACAACCACAATTATGTGTAATAACTTGGTTCCCAAAAAAGTAAAGGGAAAATGAAGATGTGATAAAATCATCACTATACATATAAAAATACAATATATCAAACGTAAAAGAATGTAGCTATTAAAATAATTTCCTGTATATACAATACAATAACTAATATAATACTGAGCCTA
This sequence comes from Leptodactylus fuscus, assembly GCF_031893055.1. Taxonomy (NCBI): domain Eukaryota; kingdom Metazoa; phylum Chordata; class Amphibia; order Anura; family Leptodactylidae; genus Leptodactylus; species Leptodactylus fuscus. The sequence continues at coordinate 30,052,541 of NC_134267.1, read as the reverse complement.
TGTACTAGAATATACAGTAATTACTATAATACTACTCCTATGTACAAGAATATAACTACTATAATACTACTCCAATGTACAAGAATATAACTACTATAATACTGCTCCTATGTACAAGAATATAACTACTATAATACTACCTCCTATGTACAAGAATATAACTACTATAATACTACTCCTATATACAAGAATATAACTACTATAATACTGCTCCTATGTACAAGAATGTAACTACTATAATACTACTCCTATGTACAAGAATATAACTACTATAATACTGCTCCTATGTACAAGACTATAACTACTATAATACTGCTCCTATGTACAAGAATATAACTACTATAATACTACTCCTATGTACAAGAATATTCTATAATACTACTCCTATGTACAAGAATATAACTACTATAATACTGCCCCTATGTACAAGAATATAACTACTATAATACTACCTCCTATGTACAAGAATATAACTACGATACTACTCCTATGTACTAGAATATAACTACTATAATACTACTCCTATGTACAAGAATATAACTACTATAATACTACCTCCTATGTACAAGAATATAACTACTATAATACTGACCCTATGTACAAGAATATAACTACTATAATACTGACCCTATGTACAAGAATATAACTACTATAATATTACTCCTATGTACAAGACTATAACTACTATAATACTGCTCCTATGTACAAGAATATAACTACTATAATACTACTCCTATATACAAGAATATTCTATAATACTACTCCTATGTACAAGAATATAACTACTATAATACTGCCCCTATGTACAAGAATATAACTACTATAATACTACTCCTATGTACAAGAATATAACTACTATAATACTACCTCCTATGTACAAGAATATAACTACTATAATTCTACTCCTATGTACAAGAATATAACTACTATAATACTGCTCCTATGTACAAGAATATAACTACTATAATACTACTCCTATGTACAAGAATACAACTACTATAATAATACTCCTATGTACAAGAATATAACTACTATAATACTACTCCTATGTACAAGAATATAACTACTATAATACTACTCTTATGTACAAGAATATAACTACTATAATACTACCTCCTATGTACAAGAATATAACTACTATAATACTACTCCTATGTACAAGAATATAGCTACTATAATACTGACCCTATGTACAAGAATATAACTACTATAATACTACTCCTATGTAGAAGAATATAACTACTATAATACTACTCCTATGTACAAGAATATAACTACTATAATACTACTCCTATGTACAAGAATATAACTACTATAATACTGCTCCTATGTACAAGAATATAACTACTATAATACTACTCCTATGTACAAGAATATAACTACTATAATACTACTCCTATGTACAAGAATATAACTACTATAATACTGCTCCTATGTACAAGAATGTAACTACTATAATACTACTCCTATGTACAAGAATATAACTACTATAATACTGCTCCTATGTACAAGAATGTAACTACTATAATACTACTTCTATGTACAAGAATATAATTACTATAATACTACTCCTATGTACAAGAATATAACTACTATAATACTACTCCTATGTACAAGAATATAACTACTATAATACTGCTCCTATGTACAAGAATGTAACTACTATAATACTACTCCTATGTACAAGAATATAACTACTATAATACTGCTCCTATGTACAAGAATGTAACTACTATAATACTACTTCTATGTACAAGAATATAATTACTATAATACTACTCCTATGTACAAGTATATAACTACTATAATACTGCTCCTATGTACAAGAATATAACTACTATAATACTGACCCTATGTACAAGAATGTAACTACTATAATACTACCTCCTATGTACAAGAATATAACTACTATAATACTACTCCTATGTAAAAGAATATAACTACTATAATACTGACCCTATGTACAAGAATATAACTACTATAATACTACTCCTATGTACAAGACTATAACTACTATAATACTGCTCCTATGTACAAGAATATAACTACTATAATACTACTCCTATGTACAAGAATATTCTATAATACTACTCCTATGTACAAGAATATAACTACTATAATACTGCCCCTATGTACAAGAATATAACTACTATAATACTACCTCCTATGTACAAGAATATAACTACGATACTACTCCTATGTACTAGAATATAACTACTATAATACTACTCCTATGTACAAGAATATAACTACTATAATACTACTCCTATGTAAAAGAATATAACTACTATAATACTGACCCTATGTACAAGAATATAACTACTATAATATTACTCCTATGTACAAGACTATAACTACTATAATACTGCTCCTATGTACAAGAATATAACTACTATAATACTACTCCTATATACAAGAATATTCTATAATACTACTCCTATGTACAAGAATATAACTACTATAATACTGCCCCTATGTACAAGAATATAACTACTATAATACTACTCCTATGTACAAGAATATAACTACTATAATACTACCTCCTATGTACAAGAATATAACTACTATAATTCTACTCCTATGTACAAGAATATAACTACTATAATACTGCTCCTATGTACAAGAATATAACTACTATAATACTACTCCTATGTACAAGAATATAACTACTATAATACTACTCATATGTACAAGAATATAACTACTATAATACTACCTCCTATGTACAAGAATATAACTACTATAATACTACTCCTATGTACAAGAATATAGCTACTATAATACTGACCCTATGTACAAGAATATAACTACTATAATACTACTCCTATGTACAAGAATACAACTACTATAATACTACTCCTATGTACAAGAATACAACTACTATAATACTACTCCTATGTACAAGAATATAACTACTATAATACTACCTCCTATGTACAAGAATATAACTACTATAATACTACTCCTATGTACAAGAATATAGCTACTATAATACTGACCCTATGTACAAGAATATAACTACTATAATACTACTCCTATGTACAAGAATATAACTACTATAATACTACTCCTATGTACAAGAATATAACTACTATAATACTACTCCTATGTACAAGAATATAACTACTATAATACTACACCTATGTACAAGAATATAACTACTATAATACTACACCTATGTACAAGAATATAACTACTATAATATTACTCCTATGTACAAGAATATAACTACTATAATACTACTCCTATGTACAAGAATATAACTACTATAATACTACACCTATGTACAAGAATATAACTACTATAATACTACACCTATGTACAAGAATATAACTACTATAATATTACTCCTATGTACAAGAATATAACTACTATAATACTGCTCCTATGTACAAGAATATAACTACTACGTAATAGTACATTGGAGATAGTAGCTATATTCTTGTACATAGGAGTAGTATTATAGTAGTTCTATTCTTCTACATAGGAGTAGTATTATAGTAGTTATATTCTTCTACATAGGAGTAGTATTATAGTAGTTATATTCTTGTACAGAGGAGTAGTATTATAGTAGTTATATTCTTGTACATAGGAGCAGTTTTGTAGTAGTTATATTCTTATGTATAGAAGAAGATAGGTGGTTTTCTATACATATCCATTATCCCGGAGCTTCACAAGTCGGGAGCTCAGATCGTGCACCCAGGACTATAAGATAAAAGCTACAGTACGTGGTGAGCTATAAGCTTATTGTTTCACTCTTGTGTAGTTATATATTTTTTTTTTTTAAATGTAGATTGTGAGCCCCACATAGAGCTCACAATGTACATTTTTCCCTATCAGTATGTCTTTTTTGGAATATGGGATGGAAATCCATGCAAACACGGGGAGAACATACAAACTCCTTGCAGATGGTTTTTCTGCCCTTGGTGGGATTTGAACACCAGGAACCAGCGCTGCAAAGCTGCAGTGCTAACCACTGAGCCACCGTGTGGCCCCTCGTGTAGTTATATTCTTGTACATAGGAGGTAGTATTATAGTAGTTATATTCTTGTACACAGGAGCAGTATTATAGTAGTTATATTCTTGTACATAGGAGCAGTATTATAGTAGTTATATTCTTGTACATAGGGTGCAGTATTATAGTAGTTATATTCTTGTACATAGGAGTAGTATTATAGTAGTTATATTCTTGTACATAGGAGGTAGTATTATAGTAGTTATATTCTTGTACATAGGAGCAGTATTATAGTAGTTATATTCTTGTACATAGGGTGCAGTATTATAGTAGTTATATTCTTGTACATAGGGTGCAGTATTATAGTAGTTATATTCTTGTGCATAGGAGCAGTATTATAGTAGTTATATTCTTGTACATAGGAGGTAGTACTATAGTAGTTATATTCTTGTACATAGGAGGTAGTATTATAGTAGTTATATTCTTGTGCATAGGAGCAGTATTATAGTAGTTATATTCTTGTGCATAGGAGCAGTATTATAGTAGTTATATTCTTGTACATAGGAGCAGTATTATAGTAGTTATATTCTTGTACATAGGAGCAGTATTATAGTAGTTATATTCTTGTACATAGGAGCAGTATTATAGTAGTTATATTCTTGTACATAGGAGCAGTATTCTAGTAGTTATATTCTTGTACATAGGAGCAGTATTCTAGTAGTTATATTCTTGTACATAGGAGCAGTATTATTGTAGTTAATGTACTGTATCTATATCTCATCCTGCACTGTAACGTAGTCTTCACCACTGATTAATAACACCAAAAATTCTTTGCCCCACGTTTATTAAACAATGTACATTTATTTTCTTTAGTAAAATTGGCACTTTTTAAAAATTTTGACTAGTCCCTGACTAGTCTGTATTTTAATTCTGGAGACCAGGACCTCCTGGATGTGCCAGAATTATTACATGGCAAATCTCTTGTCCTCAGAAGCCCAGTTATAATAAATTTCCCCCATAGACTATTCGTTAAATTATTGTCCACCATTAATTAAATCCCAGTCTGAGGAGGTTCAGAAATAATGAGCTTTCCAGCTTCCTAAATTTCATAAAAATCTAATCAATAACCCCGAGGACTAGCAAGGAATCTGCAGAAGAATCTAATAATGGAGGGGAAAGCATTAGTTTCTTATTTCTGAAGATCAAAAGGAGCAGAGTCGGATCCTCTTCACTGTACATCCAGGTCATGGGTTCATGGCCCCATAGAAGAAATATTAGGAGGGCCACAATCCATTTGCTGCTTAAAACTCTAGAAGTGAAAGATGCAAGTTTGGGTGTGCACTGTGCCAATGATGACGTGGATTGGTGAGGGGAAACATTACCTGTTCACATGAGACACATACTGTATAGTTACTGCCTAAAGCTTCACTTACCAGGGCATGTCATATAATACTGACCCATAGAATACAGTGACTATTGTGAGTAGGTGAAAGGCAAAGTGCTGGAATCACGCTATATTAGTCCCAGATTCCTTACATGTGTGGTCCAGTGTGGGTCATAGGCTCGGTTACTAGACCATAAAATGCTGCAGAGCTTGCACTTCAGGGCAGATCCTGGGAAGAGAGGAAGTGGCTGGGTCTGTCCTGACATTGAGAGCCTTGTGTATGTTACAGTGTTTTTTTTTGGTTGATACATGTGGCTGGTAGTAAGCCACATGTACAGTTAGTATTTTCTGTTTAGGTAGCGCTCAGACGAGCAGGATTTTGTTTGGTGTTATTTTGCCTGAAGTTAAGGCTGTATTTAATTTTTATTATTTTTGAACCTGACGTAAAGGCTTATTTATTTTGCTGCAAGATTTGTGTCCTTGTCTCTGACTGTTTGGATCTGCACCACTGCTGCTACCGAGCTAACTTCCCCACATATGGTGGAGGATGCCGGCAAACCCAAGTTACGCAGTCTTAAAGAAACATACACTTATCTTTTTTCCTCTCCTATGTCCTGGGTGAAAGCTGCAGGAGAGATTAAAAGGAAAGCACCAGAATAGAGGACTTTGTAAAACACTATGGGCAGGTTATACCACAGCAGCAGCAAGCTTAGGCACAGCAGCAAAAAGCCCTGATGAAAGCTGAGAGGCGACAGCAGCAAGTGCAAGCACAGCAGCAGGAGATAAACTTGTGACTTATGGAGACGCTGACGCAGCTCTGTAAGGCTTTGGTCAACCAGAGGACGGCAGAAGAGTATGCTGGTGCAAGAGAGACCCAGAGGTTACAGACCGCTGCTCGAGCTACTGTACAGAGTGCCCTACAAAAGATGACGTCCACAGATGACGTGGAGGCATAATTTTGGGTTTTTGAATGCATTGCTGAGCGAGAGAAACCAATGTAGTGGCACCTTTTCTCAATGGGGAACCTCAGAAGGCCTATTATGATCTGTGTGAACAGGAGGCTAAGGACTACTCCAGACTGAGAGGTGAAATACTGGCACGTCTCGGTGTGAATATGCATGTACGTGCTGGGAGAGTGCACCACTGGACTTTTTCTGAGAGTCTCCCAGCCCGATCCCAGATGCATCATCTGATCTATCTGGTAAAGAAGTGGCTTCATGCTGAGGAGGCCACTCTGACACAGATGGTGGTTCTGGACAAATACACCAGATTGCTTCCACCTAAAAATCAGCGCTGGTTTGGATAAGCGGGACCTACAACGTCTGACCAGCTAATATGTTTGGTGGAACAATACCGAGCCACAGAAGAGGTACTGCAGGAATCTCCCGGATCTACTAACACCAAGGCAGGTAAGACTGCACATACTACTGTGGGGGTAGAAAGGTTAGGATGGGAGGATGCTCAGAGGTGGAACAGGCAGCTGGGTCTGAAGGTGTTAAGCCCAGGTCTCAAAATGGAGATCCATAGTGCCCAGTGGCGTAACTACCGCCATAGCAGCGGAGGCGGCTGCCACAGGGCCCGGGACATTAGGGGCCTGGTGACAGCCGCTACCGCTGCTATCGTTATACTTGGGGGTCTTTTCGGACCCCCGAGTATAATGATCGGCGGACCGGGAGAGGTAAGGGAACATAAAAAACATGTTACTTACCTCTCCACGATCCTGCCTGACGTCCTTTCTGACGTCACATGAACCCAGCCTGCGTTCCGGGTCATGTGACGTCAGACGTCATTAAACAAGGACAGCAGAGGAGAAGGCAGCGGAGAAGACCGCGTAGGAGACAGGTAAGTAACAGTAGTTTTTTATGTTTTTCTCCCCCCGGGTCTCCGATTATTATACTCTGGGGTCTGAAAAGACCCCAGAGTATAATAATTGTTTATGGGTGTCCACAATGGGACATAATACTGTGTGCAGGGGCCCCTATGGTGGATAATACTGTGTGCAGGGGCCTCTATGGTGGATAATACTGTGTGCAGGGGCCACTATGGGTCATAATAGAACGTGCAGAAATGCGTAGGAGGTGGTCGGTCGAGGTCTTCAGTGTCGGTCGGGGGGGGGGGGGGCTTTGTGACTGTAGCAGGGCGTACTGTACTGGCTCTTGTGGACTCCGGGAGCCTAGTAACCTGGTGCACCATGATCTAGTCTTGTGCATACATGGTGACACTAGGGAGTATCCTATTGCAGAGGTCTCCATAATAACTACCTCTGGCCCCAGCTAGACTTCCTTTATGTCCAAGGTAATGAAAGAAATGTGTAAGCTCCTACAAATTAAACATCTGCAAACTTCTGTATATCACCCCCAGACAGATGGCCTAGTGGAGAGAACCTGGGAACAAGAGCAAACTCCTTACAGAAGTGTAATTGAGCACATTACCCTGATGCAGGACAGAATTGCAGCGGGAATGCCCATTGTTAAGGAACATATGGAGAAGGCCCAAATGACCCAAAGCCGTGTCTATAACAAAACGGCTAAACTTAGAACTTTTAGTCCAGGTGATCGCATCTTGGTATTGGTTTCCATAGTGGAAAATAAATTTCTTGCCAAATGGCAAGGGCCATATGAAATTATTGAAGGAGTGGGAGAAGTAAACTATAAGGTGTACCAGCCGGGCAAGAGAAAGCCCATACAAATATAACATATAAGTGTACTAAAACCCTGGCAGGACAGAGAAGTGTTGACGTCAGTAGGTACCCCTAGCAAGGTTACTATTCCTGATAGGAAGTCACCTGAGGTGCAAATATCAGAGACCCTGTCTAAGGCACAGAAACAGGAGGCATAAGAGTTGGTACAGAAAAAAAAATTATGCATTTTTTTTTTAGAATGTAGATTATGACCCCATATAGGGATCACAATGTACTTTTTTCCCCCTATCAGTATGTCTTTGTAGAATGGGAGGAAATCCACATAAACACGGGGAGAACATACAAACTCCTTGCAGATGTTGTTCCTGGCGGGATTTGAACCCAGGACTCCAGTGCACTGAGCCACCGTGTTGCCCCAATACTTATGCAGTTTCTGAATTGCCTGGCTGTACCAATGTGTTAGAACATGACATTGTCACCGAGCCGCAGGTACGGGTTAATCTAAAATCATACAGGATACCTGAAGCTCGCAGACAAGCCATATCTGAGGAGGTCAAAGACATGTTGGCACTTGTAGTAATTGAAGAATCTAGGAATGACTGGTCGAATCTCATTGTTTTGATTCCCAAGATAGATGGTTCCATAAGGTTCTGTAATGGTTTCCATGAAATAAATGAAGTGTCAAAATTTGATGCCTACCCAATGCCCGGAGTCAATGAGTTAATTGAAAGGTTGGGACATGCCAGGTATTTCTCCACCCTCCACTTAACCAAAGTGTACTGGCAGGTGCCACTCACTAAAGAGGCCACAGAAAAAACTGCATTTGTCACCCCAGAGGGCTTGTTCCAATATGTGACAATGCCATTGGGCTCCAGCAACCTTCCAGAAATTGATGGACAGAGTCCTTAAAGGAGTATTCCAATGAACATACCGTATTTTTCGGACTATAAGACGCACTGGACTATAAGAGGTTTTAGAGGAGGAAAATAGGGAAAAAAATTTTTGAAGCAAAAACTGGTAAAATATTTAATATATGGGAGTTGTAGTTTTGCAACAGCTGCAAGGCCACATGGACAGGTGACCCTGCAGCTGTACGGGGATGCATAGAGTGTTTTTTTTTGCAGGGCCAGCTGTAATTTTTAGTTATACCATTTTGGGGGATATCTATTGCTTAGATCACCTTGTATTGAAAAAAAACCAGGAGGTAATTTAGAACTTTTATTTATTTCATATTTTTAAAGCTTTTTTTTTTTTTACTATTTTATTCCCCCCCGGGGGCTTGAGCCTGCGGTCACTTGATCGCAAGTCCCATAGACGGCAATACAACTGTATTGCCGTCTATGGGACATTCTGTCTATTAGTATTACGGCTGGTCATAGAGACCAGCCGCAATACTAATATAGCCGTGACAGGTCGGGGAGCCTCATTAGGCTCCCGGCTGTCACCCGAACAGGTCGGCTCCTGCGATATCGCCGCGCAGGAGCCGGCCTGCAACTTTACAGGTACGGGGCCGGTGGGGACCGGCCCTGGGGGAGAAGGGGCCATGGATACTGACCCGGCATCCGCTGTACTAGAGAGGCGGATGCCGGGGAGGGATAGACGCCGGGGCCTGAGACATCGCTATGATCCTCTGCCCTTCATGAAGCCAGCAGCGGGGGGACGGAGGAGCGGAATAGCATCACTCCTCCCGCTGCTGGCTTCATGCATGGCAGAGGAGCGCAGCGATGTCTCAGGCCCCGGCACCTGTAATGGCGTCTATCACTTGCCGGCTTCCGCCTCTCTATTACAGCGGATGCCAGGCGCCACATTCAGACTATAAGACGCACCCTTCTTTTCCCCCAAAATTTTGCGTGCGTCTTATAGTCCGAAAAATACGGTAAGTATTTTTAAATTATTAGGTAATTAAAAGTTAAACATTTTTGCAAATATAAGTAATTAAACATTTTGCTAATTTTTTGTCTTGATCGGTTGCCAGTGGATACAACCATGAATGCAGGAACTTTTTAAGGTCAGAAAATCTGCTATGATTTCCTTATTGTGGCCTGAATATCTTCTCATACATGTAGTGTCCCGGCCTGATAACCTGGCTACAATAAGGTAATCATAGCTGGGTTCCTGACCATAGAAAGCTTCTGCATTTGTGGTCGTAGCCATTGGTAATCAAGCAAGACAACAGACTGTCACCACTAAGACAATTGGAGAAAATCTTTAAAACTCTTCAGAATTTTTAACTACCGTATATACTCGAGTATAAGCCGACCTGAATATAAGCCGACCCCCCCTAATTTTAGCACAAAAAACTGGGAAAACTTATTGACTCGAGTATAAGTCGAGGAGGGGAAATGTAGCAGCTACTGGAAAATTTCAAAAATTAAAATGGTTTTTGGGTGCAGTAGTTGCTGGGTGCTCGGGAAGGGGAGGGGGTGTTTTGGTTGTCTGTCTTCCCCTTCCCTGAACTTGAGGATTGTTTTTTTTTTCACCTACGTGGAATTCAGTCTGGCTGAATATAGGGGATCTGCAGTAGTGCTCATATTAACCCCTTCCCGACGGAACAGGAGCACTGCAGATCCCCTATATTCAGTAGACCGGGCACTGTCAGACACAGGGACACCTAATGTGTTTGTGCTTCACAGTCATTTTCTACTGTTACATGTATTCTAGGGAAAGGAGGGATTTACAACTTTTATTTATTTTATTTTTTTATTATATTTTTTTCAAGCTTCTTTTTTTTTTTTTTTCACTATTTTATGGGAGATTCTATTCATTACTATTGCGGCTGGTCATAGACTCCCTCATCCCCCCCCCCCCCCCAAAAAAAAAAAAAAAAAAAAAAAATTTTTTTTTTTTTTTTTTTTTTTTGCTTGACTCGAGTAAAAGCCGAGGGGGCTTTTTCAGCACAAAAACTGTGCTTAAAAATTCAGCTTATACTCGAGTATATACGGTACTTATATTCGCAAAAATGTTTAACTTTTACTTATCTACAAATATAGATATGATTATGTTCATGGGAATACCCCTTTAAGCCCCATTGAAAGTATGCTTCAGCCTACCTGGATGACAATGTCATCTTTAGTTCGGACTGGTAAAGTCACTTGCCAAAAATTCATGTGGTAAAACCCCAGGTTAACAAAATTGACCCCAAACCTTCAAAAAAAGCAAGTAAGAGCTTTTTGGGGAATCGACTATTACCGCACATTCATCCCAAATTCTGCTACTATTGCAGCCCCGCTGACAGACCTAACTAAGGGGACTAATTCTGTTATGGTCAAATGGAGTAATGACAAACGGTAAAGGAGAGATGCTGAGCGGCACATAGCGTGACACAGCTTTTTAATAATGAAATAACAGTGTATGAAAGCTTGATCGGCTTCTTACCTTATGGGGTTGCGAGTAGTCGCAACTACCAAATCACTTCAATTAGAAACCCAAATTATGGTGGCAGTGACCTTGTCCTTATGTCAACAATGTGTGGCGTTTAACGATAGGGTACATCAGGGTCAGGAACCATAGGAAAAGTAGGACAATGCGCGCGCTTGAACATGTAATACGTCAGAAACCGTAGGTGAGAAGTGAAGAGGCTGAGGGGGCATTCCAAGAGTTCAAGTCAATCCTCTGTAAACAGCTGGTTTTGTTCACACCTGAAATTACCAAAGAGTTTGTGGTTCAAACTGATGCCTCTGATGTGGGGTTAAGTGCAGTACTGTCCCAAATGGTGGGTGGTGAAGAGCACCCAGTCACCTACCTCAGGAGGAAGCTTACTCCACCGGAGAAAAATGATAGCGTTGTGGAAAGAGAGAATGTTTAGCTATTAAGTGGGTCCTGGTATCTCTAAGGTATTACCTATTGGACCAACACTTTAATCTGGTCACTGATCACTCCCCTCTAACATGGATGTGCCACGCTAAGGAGAGAAATGCCAGAGTTACCAGGTGGTTTCTAACCCTGCAAAACTTTAAATTCACTGTAAAACACAGAGCAGGCAAGCTGCAGTGAAATGCCGGTTGCTGATGCTCTATCCAGGATCCATTGTATGTGGGTCAAAAGTGTCTGCCCCTCAGTGCCGCACCTCTAATGAGGCGAGGTGAGGCGACCACCTTGGGCGGCGCTCCGGAGGGGGCAGCAGCATGGGCAATTTTTTTAAAAACTTTTTTTCCCCTAAACCAACGCAGGAGAGCTGCCGCTCTCCTATGCTGGTTCAGACGTCTGCGTATCAGCGCAGGTGGTGTCATCATGCCGCCTACACTGACACGCAGACGTCTTACTGCTGGTTGAAGAGGAGGCAGCAGCGGGAGCAGCAGAGAGAATGGTAAGTAAAATAGATTTTTTTTTTTGTTTTATAATAGGCCGCTACCTGCTGGAGTATCTCCCAGCAGGTAGCGGCCTATTTACCGACCTCTCCGGACCTGCTCACTGCCGCCCCCGCTTCCCCTTGTACTATAGGCCGCAGAGGGCAGTAGTGAATAGGCCCAGGCCGCGATCTCACTACCGCTATTATTATACTCGGGGGTCTGAAATAATCGGAGACCCAGGGGAGGTGAGGGAACATAATAAACAGTGTTACTCACCTCTCCGGGATCCGATGTTAATCCTAGCAGGCTTCAGGCCTATATGGTAAAGTCCCAGAGGTCACGTGGTCTGGGATATTACCATATAGGCCCAAAGCCTGTGCTAGCAGTTCCATATAGGCCCAAAGCCTGTGCTAGTAGTAATAGCCTGTTACTGCTAGCACAGGCTTTGGGCCTGTATGGCAACAAGCTGTTACTGCTAGCACAGGCTTTGGGCCTGTATGGTACTGCTAGCACAGGCTTTTATCCCAGACCACATGACGTCTGACACATTACCATACACAGCGCCGCACCTCCCATAAGATGACCTGAAGCGACCGCTTCAGGCGTCGCTATGCCAGGGCCCCGGGGGGAACGGTATTTTTTCTTACCTAAGCCAGTCCAGCACAAGCTGTCCTGGACTGGCTTAGCGTCACCGAGCGGTGGATTGGGGAGGCCCTGTGGACGCAGCGCTGCTCCAGCGGCCTCCCCTCACACTCAGGCAGAGAGCAGGTCCTCTCCCTGCCTGCTCTCTGCCTGCTACCGCCGCTCCATCACGCCCCCTTCGCTCCGCCACACCCCCTTCACTCCGCCCCGCCCCCTCCTCCTGGGGGGGCGGCTTTCTGGTGGCGGCAAAAAAGGTAGGTTCACCCCTGACCATAGAGACCTAAAGCCTGCTAGGATTAACATTGGATCCCAAAGAGGTAACAGTGTTTATTATGTTCCTTCATCTCCCCTGGGGCTCCGATTATTATACACTGGGTGCGTAGTCCAAAGGAAAGAGAGGGGAAATGTGGGAAGACGTCTCCTGTGAGTATTACTGCACAAAATATTACTGCATTGTATATGTATATATTGTAGTGTTACCGCTAGTATTCCCAACCCCCCCTCCCGCTGTCTGAAGCGGATGATCAAAAGATGACCTACACCCCCCCCCTCGCCCCGGACTCAATACCCCCCGGGTGGTGGTGGGGGGGGGGGGCGGGAGGTGTCTTTTGATAGTCCGCCTCAGGCAGCAGAGGGGCTAGGTTCACTACTGCCACCCCTACAAAGGGGAAGGGGGAAGAGTAGATATATGCAAAGGTGACAGGCAAAGTTCTGGAGTCCCGCTATATCAGCTCCAGATTCCTGTAGTCCAGTGCGGGTCTGGAATAGGTTTCAGCCCCAGGTGTGGGTCCTAAGGCTTGTTACTGGGCTATAAAAGGCTGCAGAACCTGCACTTCAGGGTAGAGCCAAGAAGTGAGGAGGTGGCTGAGTCTGTCCTGTAACCCTGAGTCTGGTGAGACCAATTTGTGCTTGTGTTTTTTGTGTTATTGATTGTAAGCCACACGTGTAGTTAAGTTATTACTTCTGTTTAATTAGTCGCTTGGACGAGCAGGAATATGATTTATTTTTTTGCCTGAAGTCAAGGCTGTATTTTGTTTTGCACATTTTTGCACATGAAGAGGTCTATGTATTTTCCTATTTTTAATTTTTTTTTTCTAAATAAAACCAGTTTGCTGCATAGTTTGTGTCCCTGTCTTTACTGTTTGGGTCCGCACCATTGTTGTGCTGTTTCATCTAGATATAGTCATACCGTTCACACATAGATTGTATTCTTTGTATTCCATGCTGCCACCTGCTGTCCTTTTTCTGTATGACAGCCTGTAGTTAATTCTGTACATGCCTTCACTTCCTGGTTCAGGGTAACTGTTTCCTGTTTTCACTTATCATTAGTCTCCATTTTCTCTGGGAGAGACACCCTTGGACTGAGCAGCAGAAGGCATCAGTTTTCGACCACACATACTCACACTCACTTATCACAAACTTCACTTATGAGTAGTTGCTCACACTTGCTGTACCATCCTGCTTGTTACACCTGTATTCCTGGAGAAGTGCTGCATTACCATCACATGCTGTATGTCCAGTCTTCCAAATAAACAAGCCTGAACTTCACCATTCCTGATGTGCATCATCTCTCCGGACGCTGAGCAACATGGTCCTGTCTGCCCTGCATTGAGGAAACGAAGGTAGGACCTCTCCCAGCCCCTATCCACCTGCCACATCTTCATTCGCCTCATGTGGGGACAGAACAGTCGAAAACTGCCTTAAAGCCCGGCCCCAACCTGTAGTAACCCCTCTGCCTGCCCATATATCACAACTCTGCTCTGCTAAGAAACTCTCTGCAGTGCCACCCTAGTCTGCATTGTGTATAGAGACTCTCTGTATGTTATACAACATTACTGCAGATTGTCGGACTGCAAAACCCCACGATTCTCCAAAACAGCTTGGGAATCTTGTCAGAACACCTTAACTAAGCCGCACTGCGATTTCCAGGCCCCAATTCAAAAGTCCAGTTTCTTAAAGAGACAGCGCGCCTTAAACCAAAATGGCCGAAAAGGACTCTGCATTGTCTCCCAGTGTCGAAACAGAGCAAATACAGCCTGATACTGCTTACCATGAAGAACGGGAAGTAGAGTCAGCACCAGAAGCAGGCCAAGACTCACGACCTGTACGCTCTCTTAAGCCAACCGTAAAGGTCCTCGAGAACTACCATTACATGAAGGATGAGTTCAATGACAACCTGCATGACCTATGGGAACGAGTCACCTCCCTCATGTCAAGCATCCAACGCCACAAAAATGATGCAGCTAGTCTACAGGACACTATAAAACGGCTAGATACGACCCATGGAAGGTACAAGAGGTTATCCACAAGGTATGCTGCCTTCCTAAAAGACTCTAATATTGACGACGCCTTATCAGAGCTAAGCAAAGCAGATTCCACAAACAGAGAAAGGGACGCTGCTGTGCAAGACGCCAAAGATAAAGCAGAGCTCCGTATCACTTATCTGCAAGAAGCTAGATCTAACAGGTCAGGCTCATCCAAGCACTCTTCTCGATCATACAGATCATCCTGCTCAAGAACTTCTGCCCTCAGCGACAGAATTCTAGAGGCTCGTTTAAACGCAGAGCGATCCAAACTAAGACGTTCCTACGCAGAAAAGAAAGCAGAGGCAGAGGCAGAAGCCAAGAAAGCAGAGGCGGAAGCAGAAGCCAAGAAAGCAATGGCAGAGGCAGAAGCCAAGAAAGCAATGGCAGAGGCAGAAGCCAAGAAAGCAATGGCAGAGGCAGAGGCAGAAGCCAAAGCAAAGATCCTTCAAACAGAAATGGAGGAAAAAATCGCATTAGCTGAAGTAACAATACTCGAGCAAGCTTTGAAGCAAAACCTCGACCCAATTT
Organism: Leptodactylus fuscus; assembly: GCF_031893055.1. NCBI lineage: Eukaryota > Metazoa > Chordata > Amphibia > Anura > Leptodactylidae > Leptodactylus > Leptodactylus fuscus. Next base: position 30,036,796 of record NC_134267.1, on the reverse strand, counting down.
GCCTACTACCACTGGAAGAAGATGATCCAGCTGTTCGTACCAGAGTCTACGTACAGAGACAGATATCTGCAGAACATGCCTTCTCCAGTGACATTCTACCCGACAATGTGGAAACATCCAAGTCAGCCCAACCTACGGTGCCAGTGTTACCCACAGCATCTGCAGAGACCCAAGACCAATGCCATAATGTGTCCCCTCAGGAGCAGCAATCATCACAAGATGACCACAACACGCATTCCAGCCCATCTCCACAGTTCAAGCCGCAGTCATCGAAATCTCCAGAGGTTAAACCACAGCTCAACCCTGCAGCGACATCATTCTACCCAGGAGCAATTCACCCTTTCACGCCACACAGCTTATACGCCCAAGGAGCACCACAAGCTAACGCGGCAACAAGGAGTGAAGGATCAGACATGTCTGAATTTGCCAGGTTTATGGTGAGCAGAGAGCTGATCAGTACCAGCCTCTCAAAGTTTGATGATTGTGCAGAGAACTACAGAGCCTGGAAGGCTACCTTCAAGGCCGCCATTGCCGACCTCAACCTATCTGCGGAACAGGAGCTCGACCTTATGGTTAAATGGTTGGGTCCTGACTCCTCAAACCGTATCAAAAGTCTTCGGACCGTCTATGTGGGGCAAGCGGAATCAGGTCTCGCTGCTGCCTGGTTAAGACTCGAAAGAACCTATGGTAGCGCTGAAGCCATAGAAAGGTCCCTATTCAAGAGACTGCAAAATGTTCCAAGGATCAACCTTAAGGAAGCCCAAAAGCTTCTGGACTTGAGTGATCTGCTTATGGAGCTGGAACTTGCAAAAAAGGATCCTCGTCTGTCTGGATTGTGCTACCTAGACACCGCCCATGGGGTGAACCCAATCGTCTCAAAGCTGCCACATAGTCTGCAAGAGAAGTGGGCGGTATGTGTCTCCAGGTACAAACGGTCACATGATGTCACCTTTCCTCCATTCATTCAATTCTGCAAGTTCATCGACGAACAGGCCCAAATGAGGAATGACCCTAGCCTAGACTTCCTGGAGTCTAACACCGCAGCCACAGCAACATCCTCACCAAGGTATGAAAGCGTCACACATAAACGCAAGGATTTGAAGAGCAGTGTAAGTGTCAGAAAGACTAACCTGCCACTACCTGCGGTACCCACTGATAAACAGCGCACTGTTTCCTCAAGAGATAAATCTTTCAATCGTGAGTGTCCCATTCACAAAAAACCACACTCGTTGAACAAATGTAGAGGCTTCAGGTCCAAAACTATGCTGGAGCGCAACAAAATACTCAGTGAACTTGGGGTGTGTTTCAAGTGCTGCGCCTCTTTAGAACACATGGCCAAGGACTGCAAATCTGCCATTGTGTGAAGAGTGTCATAGTGACAAACACCCATCAGCTTTGCATCCAACCTCAGCCACCAGTGATCCAGCAGTCGCAGTTTCCTCTAGTCCGGCTACAAACCATGGCGGGGAGCCACAGGCTAACACCAAGTCTACCACAGCGGTCTCCTGCTCATGCTCAGAAGTATGTGGGGAGAGCCAAAGTGATAAATGTTGTGCTAGGATATGCCTAATCAGAGTTTATCCAGAAGGGCAACCAGAGAATGCAGTAAAAATGTATGCCATCATTGATGATCAGAGCAATCGATCCCTAGCTGGACCTAAGTTCTTTGAAGTCTTTGGAATCAAAGGACCAGCGATGCCCTACACTCTGAACACTTGCTCAGGCCGCATAGAAACTAGTGGCAGGAGGGCACAAGGTTTCATCGCTTCTCCCATCAATGGAGGCGTAGAAATACCCCTACCTACGCTAATTGAATGCGATCAAATACCAAACCAAAGGGATGAGATTCCTACCCCAGAAGCTGCGTTCCATCAACCACACCTAAGGCACCTAGTCAACGTTATCCCACCTATGGATACAAATGCTGAAATCCTACTTCTGCTTGGCAGAGACAACTTAAGGATACATAAGGTCCGCCAACAGTGCAATGGTCCTGACCACGCCCCCTATGCACAGAGACTCGACTTAGGGTGGGTAATCATAGGAAATGTGTGCTTGGACCGAACAAGTGTTGATTCCTTTAAGACCTATGTACGCCGGGACGGTCGAACTACTTTCTGCAAACCATGCCCTCGTCACTATGATGTGAAAGAGAAACCTCCGGATCCCGTACAACTACCTGATGCCATTCCTTCTCCCTATGCAGACAACTTGGGAAAATCAGTGTTTCATACAACTAAGGATGACAACAAGGTAGCCCCATCAATGGAAGACAAGGAATTTGTCAGGATAATGGACAATGAGTTCCTTAAGGACAAGACTAATCACTGGGTTTTTCCCTTACCCTTCCGAGCCACCAGGGTAAGACTTCCAAATAATCGTGAACAAGCCTTGTCCAGATTCAACTCCCTCCAGCGTACACTTAGCAACAAACCGGAGATGAAAGAACACATTATCACCTTTATGAGCAAAATATTCCGGAATAACCATGCGGAGCCAGCGCCTCTCTTAAAGGAAAATGAGGAGTGCTGGTACCTACCCTCATTCGGAGTGTATCACCCACGGAAACCTAAGCAAATTAGAGTTGTCTTTGATTCAAGTGCCAAACATCAAGGCGTATCTCTCAACGATGTCCTCCTCACAGGTCCTAATCTAACAAATAACCTAGTAGGAGTGTTGATGAGGTTCCGGAAAGAGCCCATTGCCATCACCGCCGACATTGAACAGATGTTTCACTGTTTCATAGTCAGAGAGGACCATAGGAATTTCCTCAGGTTCCTGTGGTACAAGGACAATGACCCCAACAAAGAGATGGTGGAGTATCGCATGAGGGTGCACGTATTCGGGAACAGCCCTTCCCCCGCAGTGGCAACCTATGGTCTGCGGAGAACCGCACAAGAAGGAGAGTCCGAATATGGAATAGACGCCAGAGACTTTGTAGAGAAAGACTTCTATGTAGATGATGGACTAAAATCTCTACCCACAGAAGAAGCGGCGATCGACCTACTCAAGAGGACCCAAGGTATGCTGTACCGAGCTAATCTTAGACTGCACAAAATTGCTTCAAACAGTCCGGCTGTCATGAGAGCCTTTGAGTCGAGTGACTACGCTCCAGTATTCAAGGACATAGACCTGGGATCAGATTGTCCACCTGTGCAGAGAAGCCTAGGCTTGAGGTGGAACCTGTCAGCCGACACCTTCAGTTTCCAAATAAATTGCGCAGATAAACCATTCACCAGACGTGGTGTCCTGTCAGTGGTGAATAGCTTATACGACCCACTGGGATTCGTAGCACCAATAACCATACAAGGTAAATCTCTTCTGCGACAACTTTCCGAAACAGTCAAAGACTGGGATGCCCCACTTCCCCCTGATAAGGAATCAAAATGGGAAACCTGGAAACAATCTTTGTGTGCCTTGGATGAAATCCATATACCAAGATGTTACGCCAGAACCTCACTCGCTGCTAGCACTAGAAGGGAACTTCATGTGTTCTCGGATGCATCCATGGAGGCCATTGCAGCAGTTGCCTATCTGAAGGTAACGGGACCCGACAATCAAGATCACGTTGGGTTTGTTTTCGGCAAAGCTAAGTTGGCTCCTAAGCCTGAACACACTATTCCCAGGCTTGAGCTCTGTGGCACCGTGCTTGCAGTAGAACTCGCAGACTTTATACAGCACGAGCTGGACGTCAACATAGATAACGTACAATACTACAGTGACAGTAAGATCGTCTTAGGTTACATCTACAACCAAACAAGACGCTTCTATGTGTACGTCAGTAACCGCATTGAGAGAATAAGGAGATCTTCCAAGCCCGAACAATGGTACTATATCCCATCCGAACTTAATCCAGCTGACCATGCCACTAGACGTATGTCTATAAGTTCCTTCGCTAACTCTTCTTGGCTTTCAGGTCCTAAGTTTCTGTTGGAACAGAAGGGAAGTGAATGTGTCCAGGAAGTCTTCAGCATTCAGGATCCGGATGGTGACCCAGAAGTCCGCTCCGAGGTTAGTGCTTTGACAACAAACACTAAAACAACCTCCAGCCTCGGTTGCCAGCGCTTTGAACGCTTCTCCAATTGGATGAAACTTGTCAAGTCTATAGCAAGGTTAGTCCACATTGCGAGATCTTATAACAACTCACATGAAGACAAAGACTGTCACGGTTGGCACGTTTGCCATAAACCACTCTCTGCCGAGGACATTTCTCACTGTGAGTCCCTTATAATATGTTGCCTCCAGCAGAGCGTATTCAGTACTGAATGGAAATGCCTATACCACAAGCAGCAAATCCCTCTCAAAAGCCCCATTGCTCATTTAAATCCAGTGATGGACAGTTTTGGTTTGCTGAGAGTCGGTGGTCGTTTGAATCAAGCCAAGATTGTGGCTTCAGAGCAACATCCTTGCATCATACCCAGTAAACATCATATCACTGATCTATTAATCCGGCACTTTCATGAAAAAACCGAACACCAAGGCAGGCAGATTACAGAAGGCAAATTACGGTCTGCAGGACTTTGGATCATAGGTATGAAAAGACGTGTAGCAGGAGCACTACATCGCTGTGTTCAATGTCGTAAAACCAGGGGAAAACAGGTACATCAACAAATGGCTGACCTGCCCTCTGACAGACTGAGTGCCGAACCGCCTTTCACCTACGTTGGCCTAGACGTCTTTGGGCCATGGATGATATCCGCACGCAAAACTCGAGGCGGGTATGCCAACAGCAAACGTTGGGCCGTATTATTCACTTGCATGAGTTTACGTGCCGTCCACATAGAGGTAATAGAGTCTATGGACACATCCAGCCTGATCAACGCTCTCCGGCGTTTTCTAGCGATCAGAGGACCAGTGAAACAGTTAAGGTCCGACCGTGGAAGCAACTTCATTGGTGCTTGTCGAGATCTGGATATCAACATCAAGCCAATTCAGGATCAACTGGCAGAAGGAGGTTGTACCTGGATCTTCAATCCTCCACATAGTTCTCACATGGGAGGTTCCTGGGAAAGGATGATTGGAATCTCACGCAACATCTTAAACTCTATGCTTATGGACGTGAACTCTTCAAGGCTCACCCATGAGACTCTGGTCACTCTCCTGGCTGAAGTTTCGGCCATAATCAACTCAAGACCACTCGTCCCAGTGTCAATGGATCCCGAAATGCCGACCATTCTTACGCCAGCTACTCTTCTCACCCAAAAGTCTGGGAACCCACTAACAATCAGCGGAGAGTTTACTCATGCAAACACCTATCAGAAGCAATGGAAACGGGTGCAATACCTCGCTGATTACTTTTGGAACCGGTGGAGAAAGGAATATCTCGTCATTCTCCAAGGAAGAAGAAAATGGCGACAGAATAAACCAAACTTGAAAGAAGGAGATGTGGTGCTAATGAAGGAACCACAAGCTCAAAGAATCGACTGGCCTATGGGAATCGTTACAAAGACTTTCCCAAGTCAAGACGGTAAGGTACGGAAGGTGGAGCTGAAGGTCCTTAGGAAAGGTGAGCCCAAGACATTTCAGAGGCCAATCCACGAGCTTGTACTGATACTACCAGTTGAGGACATTCCGGTAGGATGAACCATGAACAGAACACTACCCTAATACTTCGTTCTTTGGATTACAACTGGGTCGGAGATAGTTTGGCCTAGTGCGGCTTCTCCGATCCGAAGATGGGTATCTTTGGATTATCTCAGGAACTGCCTGTCATCTACCTCGTTTGAAGTTATTATTATATTGTATGCATATTTGTGTTTGTTTTCTAGGTTATTGGACTTTAAAAAAATATATAGTGAAATCCCTTACGGAATTTCAGACGGGGAGTGTGCTGTTTCATCTAGATATAGTCATACCGTTCACACATAGATTGTATTCTTTGTATTCCATGCTGCCACCTGCTGTCCTTTTTCTGTATGACAGCCTGTAGTTAATTCTGTACATGCCTTCACTTCCTGGTTCAGGGTAACTGTTTCCTGTTTTCACTTATCATTAGTCTCCATTTTCTTTGGGAGAGACACCCTTGGACTGAGCAGCAGAAGGCATCAGTTTTCGACCACACATACTCACACTCACTTATCACAAACTTCACTTATGAGTAGTTGCTCAAACTTGCTGTACCATCCTGCTTGTTACACCTGTATTCCTGGAGAAGTGCTGCATTACCATCACATGCTGTATGTCCAGTCTTCCAAATAAACAAGCCTGAACTTCACCATTCCTGATGTGCATCATCTCTCCGGACGCTGAGCAACATGGTCCTGTCTGCCCTGCATTGAGGAAACGAAGGTAGGACCTCTCCCAGCCCCTATCCACCTGCCACATCTTCATTCGCCTCATGTGGGGACAGAACAATTGTTTCTACCGAGCTAACTACCCCACTATATAAATAAATAAATATAAATATATATATATATCACCGTCATTGTCATGACTGACAGAAAACATGTCATTATTACCAAATAGTGAATGCCGTAAAAATTAAACCTTTAAGAAATTGGAGAAAATGCATTTTTTCCAGTTCCATCTCATTCTGAACTTTTTTCCCAGTACATTCTACAGGATATTGAATGATGCCATTACAAAGTACAACTTGTTTCTCAAACAATAAGCCATCATGTGACTTTGTAAACTGAAAGGTGAAGAAGTTATGGCTCTTGGAATCAGAGGAGGGAAAAATGGAAATGCAAAAACTAAAATTGGCTGTGGCATGAAGTGGTTAATGGTGCTTGTCTTAGCTTTCACTTTTGGCGGTTCTGATCGGTGAATTTTGTATAATCTGATCATATCTCTGCTTTATGTGATCTTTTACAGCTCCGCATATTACACTGTTACCACGAAATAGTAAAAATGGAACAGATTGCAGACACACAACTTAGAAATAGCCAGGAACCAAATGGGTGAGCCAAGAGAAATGCAGAGGTTTGTCTTCGCCATATGGTGGCCCTCAGGATGATCAGGGGCCAGCCCGGCATGTGCCCGCTGCTTGTACAGCTGCTGTTTCCTGGGAAGCTAGGAGGCAACCAATATGGCTACTGTTACTTCTAAAGGAATTGTTATCCAGCTTTCCCAGAGTTCTGATTGAATTAAATATCCATGGTGTTTCTATCAGTGCAGAATGGTTTATCTCAGGGTACTAGCTATAAAAATGGAATCATGTAAAAATAATCATGCCCAGCTTTCCGACTCTCCTGAATGGTAAACTATTATTCTGTGACTAGTTATACAATGATACTGTGTCTGCTCATATATTGTGTCATAGTATATTTCTCTTTCGGGATACCAGGAAAGTTTGGTGTCCACTGTGAAGTGATGCTCCTGGCTCTCACTAATGTAGATTTCCTCCAGGATTTCACTCCATCCATCTTTCCATCACCTCTGAGCAGCTTCCCTGTCCCTGCTGCCCCCCTCCCCCCAACATGATGCTGCCCCCATGTGTCACAGTGGGGGGGTGGGGGGTGAGCATGAGGCATACTGGCACATGCTGTGAAGTCATTGAACCTGCCTGAGCACAGACATCTTGTAAGATTTGTAAGCCAGCGGGCCTGAAGTCAGTGGCGTAACTACCGTGGTAACAGTGGTAGCAGCTGCCACAGGGCCCGGGACATTAGGGGCCCAGAGTAAGCGGCTACTGCTCCGTTTTTTTTTTTAATAGGCCGTTACTGGCTGGAGTTACTCTATATACTTACCGATCCTGGCAGGGGCCGGGATCGGTAAGTGACAGCGTGGGCCCCACAAGCACTATTATACTCGGGGGTCTTTTCGGACCCCCGAGTATAACGATCGGAGGCCCAGGAGAGGTAAGATAACATAATAAACTGTGTTACTTACCTCTCCAGGCAGGCTTCAGCCTACTTGCATGACGTCATAAGACTCGCGACGCAGGGCCCCGGTCACATGACGTCCCGGAAGATGGCCGACAGCGACAGAGAATGCAGGAGAGTTGGGAGATAGGTAAGTAACAGTAGTTTGTTATGTTTGTATCCCCCTCTGGGTCTCCAATTATTATACTCTGGGGTCTGAAAAGACTCCAGAGTATAATAATTGTTCATGTGTGTCCACAATGGGACATAATACTGTGTACTTGGGCCACTATGGGGACATAATACTATGTGCAGGGGCCAATATGGAGTATTACAGTGTGCGCAGAAATGCACGCGGGGAGGAGGGGGGCGGTGGCAGCGGTAAGGGTTAGTTGGTCGAGGTCTTCAGCGTCGGTCAGGAAGGGGGGGACCCATGTCAAAAGTTCACCACGGGGCCCCGCCATTTCTAGTTATGCCACTGCCTGAAGTGACATGAGGCTTACAAAGTGTAAGAGCAGGAAGCCTGTCGTATGCTTCCTGCTCTAGCATATACTTTATAGTTGAAAGTAATCCATGTGTTAATGGCAACCCCAGGGTGGGCCCCACAGAGTCATCTGGAGCAGACCCCAGCTACCCTGCTAGCTACGCCTCTGCATGTAGGGATGGGATGGAGGAGCCAGTCAAAGTCTTCAGTGGGGCCCACAAGACTTTAGTTATGTTGCTGTTTGTTTTACAGTGATATTTTACATTCATTATCTTACATATATATATCATTGCATAATAACAAATCAGATTAGCCACTCAAGATCTTTGGAAAGCTGGGTGCTGCCTGAACTGATTGAGGCATGTTTCCCTGTATTGTGCTCATTTTTATCTGGGATTCTGGCCACGATGCGGAGACTGTAATCATCTTGTTCTACAAACTAAACCCTGAGAACCTCACACACCTCTCTCCCCCTCCGTCAGCCTCATCGCTCATTCCCTTTATGAATTTTAGTTTTCAAGAACTGATGGAGAAAAAAGATTTTTTTTTTGGCAGGAAAACTATTTTGTAAACCTGGAATTCACCTTGTCTTCTCCGGAGACAGAAAGAGCAAGTTTCTGGAGTGCAGCAGATTCTCTCTGTCCCCTCATTACGCGATTTCTGCAATTTGGGCGCTGAATAAACAACAAATAATAACAGACTAGTCCAGTGCGGAGAAGCCATAGAAGGGGAATCTGTGGCCACCAGCTGGGCAATAGAGACAGACTTATGATTATGAATCAGGTGTATATGAGGAGCCTTCACACAACCAAAGACTCAGCTCGGCCGCCTCATGAGAAAATACTTCACTAATAATAATAATAATCATCATCATCATCTTAATATATTAAATGTTACTATGGGAAAATTATTTTGAGCTGTTGCCCCATGTAGTGTAAATGCTGCTACAAAACCCGTGGGGTTGTATAGTACCGGCAAAGTGGATGGGACTCTGGCTAACCCTATTAAAAAAAAATATATATTTTTTTCTTTATATTTTCCCACATATATATATAAAAAACAAAAAAATTATGAAAATAAAAAATAACATGAAAATAGAGCCCTATACATCTATGAAAAACAGACACTTGTATATTATTTAATTAACCCAAACAAAACAGATGTTATAGCCCTAAAACCGCCTGTCCGAAAAAACCTGAAAATGTGTCTAGTTACGCACTAGAAGGGGCGTAACTAGCAAAGACTAGGTCCTATAGCAGTCTTTTCTTTTTGACTTGGGCCCCCCACCTCCAAGGCATAGCACCCCCTTTCCTGGCCCCCACGCAATATAGCCATTACACCCATTTACACTCTCTGCACAGTATAATGTCCCATAATGGACCCTCTGAACACTATTATGCCCCATAGTGGACCACTCATGACAAACATAAAACCTCTTTGGTGGGATTCCCTGCTGCTATCGGCCCTCTTCAGTGTTGGCAAAGACGTCGCCAGGCCTGCGTTGCAATGCAGAATGACGCCAACCTTGTCCATGTGATGTCACTAAAGATGCCCAAAAATTGTAGGGAGTCACACCAGAGCACAAGAGAGGTAAGTAACACTGTTTTTTATGTTCGCTCACCTCCCCTGATCCTCCTATTATTGTACTTCTGTGTCTGAAAAGACCCAAGAGTATAATAATAGCAGTATTTGTTTGGGTCCGCCCAACAATTACTATTGCCACAGGTCCACAGTCTTACTTATCGATCCTCACTCCTGCTCACAGCTGCCTCCGCTTCCCCTTCTGCCCTCCAGGGGGCCCCAGCGCTGGGACACAGAAGGGGAAGGGGAGGTGACTGTGAACAGGAGCGAGGACTGGTAAATAGATAGGGCCAGTTACCTGCTTGGGTCACGGCCTACTTAAAAAAAACAAAAAACATTGGGGCCTGCTGGTACTTACGCCACTGTACAGGAAGTTGATAGCAACGTCTTCCTGACCCAGATGACAACCACAGTCCGCTGAGTATGTATGGAGTGAAGGATACTTTTATTGGAATATAAGTCACAATGACAACGCGTTTCTGGTTTCTAGGGTCCCTATTTCAAGTCAACAGGAGAAGTACATAAACATGATGGGTATTAATTTGGATAAAAGTGTGCCAGAAAAGCGCTCAGTGTGAACACACCCATCAGGAAGGGGCAGTAAAAGAGGTGGGACAGTAAATAGTGATGATATAACAAATATATTGATGTATATTCTCCCCGAGTTTGGTGGTTTCCTCCGGGTACTCCGGTTTCCTCCCACACCCCAAAGACTGATAGGGAATGTAGACTGTGAGTCCTATAAGGGACAGAGACCATCAGTGTCTATAAAGCGCTGCAGAATATGATGGCGCTATATAAGTAATAAATAATACAGTGGAAAAGAATCAGAGTAATGGAACAGAAATAAGCTCAGAAGTTTGAGCTAACACAGGACCAGCAGAGCCGGAGAAGCCAAATGGGTGGCAATAGTAACAAAAGTGAAGGTCTAAGTGCTACAAGTGCTCGCAGTTGTATGTGATTCTCCCCACCAGATATTTAGATATTGCCTTCCTTTTTTGTTACATTTATCGTGTTTTTTTTTTCTATTTTTGCTCATCAATCTTGGTTACATTGTTGTTCATTTCATGGCTCCTGTCATCGGTGACTCACATAATGTACTCGCACAATATTTGAAGAACATTGCGTTTTACTTCCAACTCATGAAACATTTTGATCAGGAGACATAGCAGTAAAGAAAAAAAGAAATAACTTAAAAACATCTGAAACAGAACAACAAAAGGAAACTAAATTTGCATGTTTAAAATGTGATTGGCAGCTAATGTGTCCCAATGGTCTTCCTGTGGACCATGGGGCATTAGATGTTAGTATCGTGGTGGTTATGGTATGTGTCCTGTGAGTAAGGAGTGACTCCATATTGTAAGGGGACAGTAGATTGACCAAGTGTTTAGTGGTTTTCATGTTAGTTGGATGTGGTGACTGAGGAAAGCTGCCAAATAAGAGATTGTTGAGATGATCTTAAGAGTGTATAAAATTCTCCTTAGAGCTATGTAGTAGACCCTTTGGCCAGTAGAACCAGGGTAGAATAGTGTTAGGGCCCCTTCACACTACGGATACGCTGACTGATTCTGAACGTTAAAACACGTTCAGAATCAGCGCGTATAAAGCAGATCCCATTCATTTCAATGGGAGCTAGCATACGAGCGCTCCCCATTGAAATGAATGGGCTGCTTTTTTCTCTACGAGCTCCCATTGAAGTGAATGGGAAGCGCTCGCGTGTATGGCTCGCTCGGCTCATTCAGAGCCGTACACACGGACGAATTGAACTTTTGAAGACTACACTCATCTCTAGTCTACAATGTGAACAAAGGGCAACAAACCTCTCTCGGACCCAGAATGTGCATTATTTACTTACACCACTATGAGATTCTTTTCATAGAACCCAATGTTTAAGATTCAAGTTCTTGGATATGATGGATCTGTGCATGTTTAGCCTTCATATCTAATCCTATACATTTCTATCTATGCATGTAACTCTTCCCACTTTCTACCAATATTATAAGTGGATACCTTATTTCCCCTGTCTATTGTGATATAGGTGGACACCGCTGAAGCCAATGATTGGGTCTCATCGGTGACATGGACATGCCAAGTAATGAATGTCATGGAGCCAAGCACCATAGGGAGATCAAGGTAGGTAAATTCTTATTTGCAGCACATAATGAAGAACCCATAAAGTCCTTCCTGATGCATTATAAAGGTCACAGCATTGTTGTATGAGATTGAAGTCCTGAGTTTAATCATGTGTTGAGGTCACCCTATAATCCCAATACATGGTTTTAGTTTTTTGACCTCAGACCTGACATATCTCCTGGAGCTCAGTTTTCTCCAGTTTGACAAAATCAACCCGATTCTTTCAGATTTCCTACAACATATTATATATATTATATAGTCCACTGCTTTAAATCCCTTTTTTGAAATCCAGCGGCGGCAGATAAGAAGCACATTTTCCTGCAAATCTAAGAATCTCTGGGATCTGTCAGAAAAACAATAGCTCGTTTGTCAAAGTTGCTTACATGAAAATAACAGTTATCATCCTTTAAACAAGGAATCAAAACTTCATAGCAGGCACAAAGCCAAGGAAAATCGTATCTCGAGAAAACATATTCAAGCCTCAATGTAATGTAATCAGAGCAAAAGTGACAAGTTCCACCAGAGGTAAAAAGCCTGCGTTGCTTTCCTCTGCAGGAGATCTTTCTGCACAGGTCTTTATGATACCATTAAAACTGTTTTTGCATATTCCTTCAGGGCCACATGTTTTATTCTGCACTTGTCAGGGCACCACTTGCGCTAACACCAGGGAATGTTTTGATAAAATTGAAAAGGTCTTTGGGCGTTTTTTTTTCAGGAAAAGAGGGAGCCTTCCATTATGTGGAACTTCTGCATCTTGTAAAGTGGAGGCAAAACCAATAAAACAATACAAAACAAAAAAAAAAAACTGAGCGTCTCCAAAGTCAGATGAACAGCCAAAACTGGAGCTCAGTCACCAGAACTATCAATGATCACTGCTAGTTATATGTACCAGGATGCAGTTATATCCAAAGAAATTTTAAAAAGGTTAGCCACCGCCTCCTTTACTGATGGCCAAAAATTAGTCACCACCTCCCTCACCGAGGGTCAGAAGAAAGCCACTGCCTCCTTCACAGATGGCCAGAAGTTAGCCACCGACTCTCTCCCCGATGGTCAGACAGTAGCCACCGCCTCCCTCACCAATGGCCATAAGTTAGCCACCGCCTCTCTCACTGGTGGACAGAAGTTAGCCACCGCCTCCCCCACAGATAGCTTGTGGGACGCCATCCTAACAATGACCTACAAGAAAGATTCAGGAAAATGGGGTTACCCCAAAAGGGAATTAGGCCTCATTACAAAAACAAATGAAACTCCTGAGTCCTCGTGTTAGGACTGAGGAAGGAGCGACGATATGCCTTATTGGTACCAGAGATCAAAAGAATTAATGCAGGTACTGAAAACTTATTGGGTCATTCTGAAATTAGACCCTGACCTAAAAGATATAGTTACAACCTTCCCCCTCAGTGACATATATACGAGGGAGAAAGCTAAAGGACAGGTTGGTACATGGCCATCTGTCTCCTGAAGGATCGAATTAAACCTGGTTGAATAAAGATAAGATGCATGGTATCTTTAAATGTAGGTCATGTAAGGCCTCCAAGTTTGTCCACAAAAGTAATGAAATTGTGAGAAAGTTTCTAAAATGGCGAATTCATAAACTGTAAGATGACTGGAATGGTTTATGTAATAACCAGCCCTGGCCTCTTTAACTTTCTAGGAAAAATCAGGGAGTTTACGAGCAGGGTCTTAGATCATATACCCATTCCCATCCATTTCTCTTTGCTCTCCCCACACAGTATTAAGCTCCTACAGTCAACCTAATATTATATGCCCTCGCATTATAATGTTAAATTAACCCCACAGTATAAGGTCTGTTCAGGAAGGAGTGTTCAGGAAGCTGCAGGCACGATGTGAATGCTGTCATGGCGCCTACAGCTCTCGGAATCTGGAACACATAGGGGGCCCAGTGGTGAGGCTGGAGCTTTCTGCATCTGTGTCCTCTCTGGATGCAGAGGAGTTGAATCTGGAACATACCTCTCGCCAACCAGGACCACGGGGCAGGACCACATGGTATAATGCTTCACATTGGCCCCCACATGGTATAATGCTCTGCTTCAGCCACTATAGAGCTTGTTTCTGCCATGAATACCACATTTCCTCACTATAAAGCAGCGGTGATGTTCTCTCGGCAATTACTTTTATTGTCTGAGAGTGTTGGGGGGGCTAATGGTGTGGGGTAACCTGTCTTGGCCTAACTATTACTAACTGGATATACTAAAAGCATGTCTACTCTACAGCTAACCACACAGTAAAAAGCCCAATACTGGCTAAGGAGGCTTGGTTGGAAGACTATGGATAACTCCTCCACCATTCTAGAAACCAAATCGCAATGGCCATTCCCATTTTCACAGCATCATGGGAATGGCTGACTATGATTCATCCCCAACAAGCCAACATAAAGCTTAAAAAGTGGTGTAAACAGTATACAATCTCAAACATCAGTATAAGAATGAAATATAGCCCTTTACAACAAGGAGTATCCTCGTGGGCCACTACAATATCGGAATTGGTACAGTTGCCTGGTGAGGCTGGAGATCAGGCAGAAATAGAGTCATGGAGAAGGTCAGTGGCTGGTAAACCATGAGATACTCTTCAGAAGCCGCTGATGTGAGGATTTTGTGAGCAGGTTGATGAGATTCCTTCTGAAGTTTGATTTGATTTTGGAAAGTATGAAACAAACCTGATAAACTTCCAGCTGTAAATGTTCCAAGCGGAATATAAAAGGATTACAAAAATTATACCTTAAGGTGATTTGTGTCTGCCAGATCATATCAGCTCTGTTTTCTAGATGCCGTTTCCGATGTAATCACTCTTCTCCTGTGCTCCGAGGGGTCTTTTCAAAGAGAACTAAATGTCTCTTTTCTTCCAGATGAAAGAAAATAAGAAACAATGGCACTTGTCAGGAATGAAAGCGCAAAGCCGTCCAACCAAACAACGCTCCCCCTGCCGTTTCACTTATTTGCGAAAAGGTCTAGTACCCCAAGACAGCTAGCAAGTAGCTTCTTATGGAATTGCCATGGAAAAAAAGATGTATCCCCGAAATTATCATAGATCATGACATAAATCCCTGGATGACTTTGGCTGGATCTGGTGCCAGAATCAAATAATAATAATATACTACATTGTGTGGAGAATCAACCCCTCCCCCAAATATAAGACATGACGGTAACCGGACTCTGATTAAGATAATTATCAATTTATCAGCAATATAAGTACAAATACCTGACTACACAGAACAAACAGGTCAATTGTACTGGATCCAAAGGAGCACGGCCAAAAGGCTGGGGGTGCAGGTCCTCCTAAATGCTTAAGCTTGATAGTAAAAAAAATACATCATTATTATACATGACACTTGGTAGGTGCAAAGTTTGCATTGTGCCCCATGGACTGAACCACCTCAGTCAGAGAAGGACTGAACAATCATTCCATGAGGGCCTAGGTCACTTGCAGGTCACCCCTAAGGAACCATTACCATCAATGAGCCTTCATCCAGCTACATATTGGAAGTCATGAAGTGTTAGCAAATCACAAGAGCTCTCTACCTCTTGAAGCCAAAGATTGCTGTTACATTGTGTACTTGGCCTTTGTGGGATTATAGGTGATATTCTGTATTCTCCAAACGGAGGGCCAATAATCAAATTAGCACTATTACTATGTGATATAACACTGGGT
The DNA here is from genome assembly GCF_031893055.1 of Leptodactylus fuscus. Lineage (NCBI taxonomy): Eukaryota > Metazoa > Chordata > Amphibia > Anura > Leptodactylidae > Leptodactylus > Leptodactylus fuscus. The sequence continues at coordinate 30,021,127 of NC_134267.1, read as the reverse complement.
TTACATGGTGCCTACAGTGTGTGATATAAGGATGGGCTAAGATAGCGCCTATAGGGTGTGATATAAGGTTGAGCTTACATGGTGCTGCTAGTGTGTGAAATAAGGCTGAGTTTATATGACGCCTATAGTGTGTGATATAAGACTAGGTTTATATGGTGCTGTAAGTGTGTGATATAAGGCTGGGTTTACATGGTGCCTATAGTGTTTGATATAACACTGAGCTTATATAGCGCTTATAGTGTGTGAAATAAGGCCGGGTTTGCATTGTGCCTATACTGTGGGATATAAGACTGGGCTTACATGGCGCCTAGAGTGTGTGGTATAAGGCTGGGTTTATATGGTGCTGCATATGTGTGAGATAAGGCCAGGTTTACATGGTGCCGATAGTGTGTGATATAAGGTTGGGTTTACATTGTGCCTATACTGTGGGATATAAGACTGGGCTTACATGGCGCCTAGAGTGTGTGGTATAAGGCTGGGTTTATATGGTGCTGCACATGTGTGAGATAAGGCCAGGTTTTCATGGTGCCTATAGTGTGTGATATAAGGTTGGGCCTACATGGCGCCTATAGTGTGTGATATAAGGCTGGGCCTACATGGCGCCTATAGTGTGTGATATAAGGTTGGGCCTACATGGCGCCTATAGTGTGTGATATAAGGTTGGGCCTACATGGTGCCTATAGTGTGTGATATAAGGCTGGGCCTACATGGTGCCTATAGTGTGTGATATAAGGCTGGGCCTACATGGCGCCTATAGTGTGTGATATAAGGTTGGGCCTACATGGTGTCTATAGTGTGTGATATAAGGCTGCGCTTACATGGCTTCTCTAGTGTTTTATAGATACAGTGCCTTGCGAAAGAATTCGACCCCCTTGAACTTTTCAACCTTTTGCCACATTTCAGGCTTCAAACATAAAGGTGTCAAATTTTAATTTTTTGGGGGAAGAATCAACAACAAGTGGGACACAATTGTAAAGTGGAACGAAATTTATTGGATATTTTAAAGGGATCCTATCACTCAGACACAATTTTTTCTAAGTACCACGTCGGAATAGCCTTAAGAATGGCTATTCGTCTCCTACCTTTCATCGTCATCTCTCTGCCGCCATTCGCCTACAATCACGATTTTTCTCGGTATGCAAATTAGCCCTCTTGCAGCACTGGGGGTGGGCCCCAGCATTCAGACAGCACTGGGGACATCCCCAATGCTGCGAGAGAACTCTCTCTAGCGCCGCCTCCATCTTCGTCAGCAGCATCCTCTTCAGCCGGCGGTGGCTTATAACTTCTAGTCCTTGGGAAGAGCAGACTGCGCATGCCTACAGGCCACGAGAAATGGCCGCTTGCACAGTATTGTAACTGCAGAGACTACAGCTGAGGTGGGAGAGTCTGTTCATAGGACAACAATCAGTCGTACACTGCACAAATCTGGCCTTTATGGAAGAGTGGCAAGAAGAAAGCCATTTCTCAAAGATACCCATAAAAAGTCTTGTTTAAAGTTTGCCACAAGCCACCTGGGAGACACCAAACATGTGGAAGAAGGTGCTCTGCTCAGATTAAACCAAAATCAAACTTTTTGGACAATGCAAAATTATATGTTTGGCGTAAAAGCAACACAGCTCATCACCGTGAACACACCATCCCCACTGTCAAAAATGGTGGTGGCAGTATCATGGTTTGGGCCTGATTTTCTTCAGCAGGGACAGGGAAGATGGTTAAAATTGATGGGAAGATGGATGGAGCCAAATACAGGACCATTCTGGAACAAAACCTGTTGGAGTCTGCAAAAGACCTGAGACTGGGACAGAGATTTATCTTCCAACAAGACAATGATCCAAAACATAAAGCAAAATCTACAATGGAATGGTTCACAAATAAACGTATCCAGGTGTTAGAATGAGCAAGTCACAGTCCAGACCTGGATCCAATCGAGAATCTGTGGAAAGAGCTGAAAACTGCTGTTCACAAATAGAGATGAGCGAACAGTAAAATGTTCGAGGTTCGATATTCGTTTCGAGTAGCCCCTCAATATTCGACTACTCGAATCGAATATCAAACCCTATTATAGTCTATGGGAGGGAAAATGCTCGTTTCAGGGGTAGGCAACGTTCAATCAAATTATACTTACCAAGTCCACGAGTGAGGGTCGGGCTGGATCCTCCGTGCAGTCTTCTGCCCTTTGCAGCGTCCCCGCAGCGTCTTCCGGCTCGTCATTCACTCTGCCAGGCATCGGGCCTGGGCAGAGCTGACTGCGCATGCCCACACTACAAGCGGATATGCGCAGTCCGCTCTGCCCAGGCCCAATGTCAGGCAGAGTGAATGAAGAGCTGGAAGACGCCGCGGGGACGCTGCACGGAGAAGACTTCTAAAGGTAGGAGAAGAACCAGCATTGATTGGCCGACTGTATAGCATTCGGCCAATCAATGCTGATTCTGCATCGAACTTTTAAATTCGAACAGCGAGTAGTACTCGATCAAGTACGAGTATTTCGAATACCATAGTATTCGATCAAATACCTACTCGATCAAGTACTACTCGCTCATCTCTATTCACAAACGCTCTCCATCCAACCTCACTGAGCTCCAGCTGTTGTGCAAGGAAGAATGGGCAAGAATTCCAGTCCCTATAGTTCTAGGAGTCCTGACAGTGTCATACACTATGTATTATAGATATCCTAGGAGCCCTGACAGTGTCATACACTATGTATTATAGATATATAGTCCTAGGAGTCCTGACAGTGTCATACACTATGTATTATAGATATATAGTCCTAGGAGCCCTGACAGTGTCATACACTATGTATTATAGATATATAGTCCTAGGAGCCCTGACAGTGTCATACACTATGTATTATAGATATATAGTCCTAGGAGCCCTGACAGTGTCATACACTATGTATTATAGATGCATAATCCTAGGATTACTGACAGTGTCTTACCGCTTTTGGGTCAAATCCTAGTACAGCTGAAGGTGCTGGGACCCTCAATTACTCAGACCTTGTAGTAATCATTCATGTCAATGATTTCTCTTTTGATTATATTTTTGTTTGAAATCACAGAATTTTTGGATAATGACAAATATTCTTCAAGGTTTAGTATCTGTTTCAGCATCTCCTCCTGATTGTTTCTCCTCTATGTCTCCTATCTCTCACCTGTCTGGAATAAAGACAGATATTGCTCTCTGTTGTGCTGAGACCATTACATTTTTAATGGAAACCTCAAGCAATTTTTCTTCCACATTCCTTAAGTGTTGCAAAGAGGAGACATTTCAGTGCCAAACACTAAAACCAAAAACATCACAAAATCTCAGCCCTGCTTGAACAGAATCTGCTCAGTGCAGATGGTACTGTAGAGGGCAAGGGAGCAAGGGCAAATATTGTTAATATTTGATGATACAGATGGTAGCAATGTCAAACTTTTTATTTATTTAATCCTTTTTCAACTTTTTGAAAAGTTATAGATTGAAATATTTTTTCCACTGACTTCAGCAAATACAGTAAACATTATTTGCGTTCGTCCCACCAACAGGACAATAATGGGATGTTTAATGAAAAAATAAATGATTAAATGTTTACCCCTCCCCTCTGCAATATAAGGATGGAAGTACCAACCCCTGACAGTGTCATACACTATGTTTTACAGCTATATAGTCCTAGGAGTCCAGACAGTGTTATACACTATGTATTATAGATATATAGTCCTAGGAGCCCTGACAGTGTCATACACTATGTATTATAGATATATAGTCCTAGGAGCCCTGACAGTGTCATACACTATGTATTATAGATATATAGTCCTAGGAGCCCTGACAGTGTCATACACTCTGTATTATAGATATATAGTCCTAGGAGTCATGGCAGTGTCATACAATGTTCAAGTATGAATGTTTTTTTGTTTTTTTTCTACACCTTCCCTTGACCTCCATCTATTATACCCTGGGGTCTCAAGTAACCCCAGAGTATAATAATGTGACCTTCATACTTTGACATAGAGAGATTGAAAATTGATAGAACACCAAAATGGATCATACAACACTACTAACCAATTATATTGGGAGAGATTATACATAGTCCAGTCACTTTAATGTGACCACCTGCCAAAATCCAGAATAACCACCTTTCACAGAGCGGACCGCTGCAAGACGTGCAGGAAGACAGGGGATATTGTGATGATGTCACTGGGATGTTGAGCCATGCCGACTCCAGTGCTGTGGCCAGCTGCGCTAGGTTACGCGGTTGAGCATCCATGGCGCAAACAACCTGATTGAGGTGGTCCCACAGATTCTCAATTGGGTTAAAGTCTGGGGAATTTGCTGACCAAGAGAGTACGGTAAACTCATCCTGGTGCTCCTCGAACCACGCACATTCACTGCGAGCTTTATGTCACGTTGCATTGTCCTGCTGGTAGATGCCATCATCCTGAGGAAAAACAATTCACATGTAGGGGTGAACATGGTCCGCAAGGATAGATGCATACTTGTGTTGATCCATCGTGCCTTCCACAATGATGAGTGTACCCAGATGGCTGATGACACGTGCCTTCTGCGATTGGTTATTTAACGTTGACGTCAAAAGTAGGCGGTGGTCACATTAATAGGACTGGACTGTGTATAGTACTACTAAAGAATTTTACTAGGTTTTTCATGAAAAAAAAAAATTATATATACTATTACTATACTATATCACTATTTTATTAGCCTATTAGCCTGAACTTGCAGTAGAGCGGCTGCCATCTTTAAAGACCAGGCATCTGCTGTACTATTACAGCAGATGTTGGGAAAGAGTTAAAAGAAATGGAAAGAAACCAGAAATGTAGCTGAGAGAAAGCAGTATAAACAGAAGGAGCCAAATGTATTATTAATGCTACTAAGACATCAAAGGAAGAATATAGTCTATTAAGAAGGGGATTCTTGACCTTCATCAACAGAGGTCATGCCAATTGTGATGAGGATTATATGGTGCCAGAGCAGGCTCGTATCAATAATATGCATAGGTCCATATCTGCTGTGAGATTGTTTATACTAATTTATTAGTAAATATTTATCAAATTATTTGCTTTGTGGTCACTGCTGTGAATTCCTTTAAGTGTTAATATTACCATGGTCCTTCCTATCCTGGTAATGCTTTCCTGTGTTGTTTGCTGTATCTGTTTCATTATGGAAGATAAGGAGGGCTTATAAAAAAATTTTGGGAATGCACTTGATACCTGGTTAGGACTTCAGATGGCTGCATACTGGTTGATACTCAGCTCTTCCCAGTACCCCTGGTAGTGGTGGGTACCAGGTTATAATTGGGGGGGGGTTAGTGCTAGCATTTTTGGTGGCTAATATTAAGCCCCACCTTAGTAATGGACACTGACAATCAGTTAGTGGGCATTATACAACCCTTAATAACTTCCATAAGGTAGGCCATTATTTTTCTGGAATTGAAATCTCCAAAGGGCAAGAAACAGCATTCACACTTGGGCACAATATCCAGAACCACCACTGAGTGACTTTGGGCTTCATTGCCATAGAGGTCATATATGATGGTGGGCTAACTCACCCCCTTTTTGTTGCAGGAACTTTATATTCTTCCCTGCTAGAGCTATATTATATCTTGACTGAGCTGTAAGTTGCCTGTGAGCCTCACGTGAGACACGTGAACATGCCGATTTTGTAAAGATGGCTTCTCAAACTAAGAATTTATGGTCGTTTTTCCTTCCCGTTATGAAGTATTTATTTTCTCATGTTGTTCGGAATCACAAGAACTAAGAAAAACAAATGTCATATGAAGGGCAACAATGTATAATATTCTCTCAAATCACTTATTACAGATGTGAATGATAAATATTTGATATGTAACATTAATTTGGTTGCATTTTCCATAGTGAAGATATCTGCTCCAAATAAGTCACAAGTCAGATTTCTTTGCTGCGATGGTTATATACGGAGCGCCTTTATGACACTTCCCATTGTCTGAATGTTTCCTCTCGAGAATTCACATATTACTGTATTTCTCCTCCAATAAGTCTTTTGGCCCAGATAGTTTCTCTAACGAATACTATAAAAATTTCAAGGATCCCCTTCTTCCCCATCTAATAAATAGATGTTTTGTCTATCAATAACCAATGGTTACTTAACTGATGAAATGCTTAGAGCCATAATAGAGATGATCACCAAGCTGGATAAGAACCCCACTTCTCCCCCAAACTTTAGCTCTATATATCACTCTTAAATTGTGATATAAACTTTATGTTAAAATTATAGCCAGACTTCTTTTCCACACATTACCTTCCCTTATACATACTGACCAAGTAGGTTTCAGAAAAGACAGATAGGCCCCGGACGGTACAAGACAGATAATAAATATCATGGCACAGATGGAGTCTAGAGATGAGCGAGTAGGTATTCGATAGAATACTACGGTATTCGAAATACTCGTACTCGATCGAGTACCACTCGCTATTCGAATGTAAAAGTTCGATGCAGAACCAGCATTGATTGGCCGAATGCTATACAGTCGGCCAATCAACGCTGGTTCTTCTCCTACCTTTAGAAGTCTTCTCCGTGCAGCTTCCCCGCGGCGTCTTCCGGCTCTTCATTCACTCTGCCAGGCATCGGGCCTGGGCAGAGCTGACTGCACATGTCCGCTTGTAGTGCGGGCATGCGCAGTCGGCTCTGCCCAGGCCCGATGCCTGGCAGAGCGAATTCAGAGCCGGAAGATGCTGTGGGGACGCTGCAAGGAGAAGACTTCTCGGAGGATCCAGCCCGACCCTCATTCATGGACTTGGTAAGTATAATTTGATCGAACGTTGCCTACCCCTGAAATGAGCATTTTCCCCCATAGACTATAATAGGGTTTGATATTCAATTCGAGTAATCGAATATTGAGGGGCAACTCGAAACGAATATCGAACCTCGAACATTTTACTGTTCGCTCATCTCTAATGGAGTCCTCTCTGATGCCTTCTCTGCTCATCACCTTGAATGGGGAGAAGGCATTCGAGAGGATCCATTGGGGTTTTGCTTTCCAGACAGGCAAAATTTGCTTTTACTGGGAACATAGTCTTAGCTATAAAGGTTCTATATTCTGCCATATTGGTTTGTTTTTTAGTTAACAACATCTTGTCTGACCCACTGTGAATCACTAATGGAACTAATGTATAGGTGTCCCCTATCTCCCCTTATATTAATACTCATTATGGAACCTCTAGAGGAGTTAATGAGAATGCACCTAGATGTCCGAGGAGTCCATGAAGGCCAACGTCAACACAAACTGGACCTTTATGCTGATGATATAATCTATTTGAAAAGAGTCTACTCTCCCTTTCTAAACCTTAGCACTTAACTATGAGCTGACTCCCAGTATCTGCTTTAATTGTTTACATATAGCTCATTACCTTCACGTTTCTAGATTTTTCTAGATTACGCTTCTTGAAAGTGCCCATTGTAATGTTCCAACTCATGAAATATACCTCCCAGAGGGGCATGGTATCAATGAGACATCTGTATAATTATGTGTTGAGCGACCTGGAAATCTACAAGAAAATTCATATTATTAATTGGTAGAAAGATTTTAGAGCTTCCTTTTCACTACAATGTTGGTCTAAGCCTAAGACTCTAAGGCCATTCAGCTCTCTCTAAAGGCTGCTCTGTGCACAATGGAAGTCCTTACTCCTACTATGTTAGAAAACATTTACCTTGAAGTCTTCCTTTTGTGCTGGAGATCTTGTGGATATAAAGGAAACCTTAAGGCACATATTTCCGGACTGTCGCTTCATCACCTCAGTGTGGCACAGTACCTTCCCATTGCTCTCCTCCATTTTTTTAAAGTGTCCGACCCAACGTGACCTGCTGTCTCTTTTTTGCACTTGAGAAAGGGCCATTGTGAGGCCCGAAACGTGTCGTGCTGTGTGCTGTGCTATATTTTATCCAATAAATTATTCAAGTTTGGATCTTGGTCCACCATCCTCTTATACATACCAGAGAGTGTGGTTCTTCCATAATGGACCTCTGGGCCTCTACTCCTGTCCATTTTTTTAAATGGCCTATTCAAGTAGACTCTGCACTCACTCTCCTCTCTTTAGGAGTGGACTCACATCCACCAGGTGAGCGGAAGCTACTACTTCATATTTTACTGACCAAGATCCCTCTCTCCTCCCTCACACTTATTGTTGATTGAGACAAATTTTCAACATTGTGTATATGTAGATATTTGCATTTTGAAATGAATTTACTACAGCATTCCATGATGTCTGGTTACTTTAGCTGCAGGAATAACCCAGGAATAATACAATTTTATTTATGGTGCATTTAGAATATCCTATGTGCAGAGTGCAGAGACTCCTCAAAGGAGTCTGTACACCAGGGGTAGTCATCCTTCAGCACACCAGCTGTTATAAAATGACAACTCCCAGTATGCAAACTGGCTCTGCTGTTCTTGGAACTCCCATGATAGTGAATGGAGCATGTTGGGGGTTGTCGTTTCACAGCAGCTAGAGTGCCGAAGGTTGCTGATCCATACTCTACACTACCTACTTTATGCAATGTGTGGTTGCTAACAATGATATTGAAAATAGGGCAGTCACTTACATTCAGTGTGACCAGGAGAACCCAATAACTCTCAAAGTGGGAGAGAATTGGTTGCAGGAGGAGGCAGTCTCTGACTATTCATATGAATTGCCAGGCAGATCCTGTTTTCACAGCAGATACCACTCAGAAAATCCTCTAAATTGAAGGGCAGATGCCAGTCTGGATTGATTCCCGACTGGTTGCCTACGCGCCGGCCCCAAAGGGCCTTAGCTGATCCCTTGTTATCTTACAGTCTTACCCTCATTTTGTACTGTTTCATTTTTTGGAAAAAGTTCAATAATTTTGATTACACCTAAATTAAAGGGCAGTTCCTGCACTAACAAGTGGTATGAGGCAGACACAAAGTATTACATCGGCATGGCGCCAAATGTGATTTTGATGAACACTACAACTGTAGAGATTTCCTTGAAATAAACATATAGCATATGACAAAATGAAAAATATAAAATATGAAAAAATATGAAAAAAAGAAAAAGAGTAAGGGCGGGCACTCACCAGTCAGTAGTCTGTATATTTTCTTTAAAATTATTTCCTTTATTGGATGCAAGTAAAAACATACATGGGAGGGAAAAATAGCATATTCAGGCGAAAAACAGGGCAACAGCCGTTTCGCGTTCAGCCAAACGCTTTTTCAAGCCTTAGATGCAATACCATAGACTCTACTTAACAGGCTTTAAATATAAAACACTATAATTAACTTCAATTGAAAAATCATGTCAGTCAGAAGGTGAACGCATAAGCCACGTATTATAAGGAGGTGATTGTATTGAATACAACCTCCAGCATGACTAAAGATATAAAGTGAAAGACCTCTTTTTTACATAGGCTGAAAATAGAAAGAGATTTAATTATATGTTGTTAAGGATCAAAATTATTTTAACAGACCAAAAACCAGAAGATCATATATTTTTTGTAATCACAAAAAGCCCTGTAAAAAAGAAAAGTGGTTACCTTCAGGAAACCTGCGGAACACATAGACTATAATGGCAGCACTTTTCTCTCTGCATGTTTTGTGCGGAAACTGAGCCGAAACCACATGGACCCTATTATAGTCAATGGGGTTTGTGTGGTTTCTTAGGTAATCGCTTTTTAATGCGTATAGGTTTCTGTTTGGGGGTCCCAAAGCGGATTCCCCGAACGGAAACCCGAACGCTGATGTGAACCAGGCCTTAGCACGTGGGACTTGCAGATGTTTGATGACTCGTAGAATATACTATAACACTTCTTTTATAGAAATGAGCGAGTAGTATTTGATCGAGTAGGTATTCGATCAAATACTATGGTATTCGAAATACTCGTGCTCGATCAGTACCACTTGCTATTCGAATGTAAAATTTCGATGCCGAACCAGCATTGATTGGCGGAATGCTATACAGTCGGCCAATCAACGCTGGTTCTTCTCCTACCTTTAGAAGTCTTCTCCGTGCAGCTTCCCCGCGGCGTCTTCCGGTACTTCATTCACTCTGCCAGGCATCGGGCCTGGGCAGAGCCGACTGCGCATGTCCGCTTGTAGTGCGGGCATGCGCAGTCGGCTCTGCCCAGGCCCGATGCCTGGCAGAGTGAATGAAGAGCCGGAAGACACCGCGGGGAAGCTGCACGGAGAAAACTTCTCGGAGGATCCAGTCCGACCCTCACTCGTGGACTTGGTAAGTATAATTTGATCAAATGTTGCCTACCCCTGAAACGAGCATTTTCCCCCCATAGACTATAATAGGGTTCGATATTCGATTCGAGTAGTCGAATATTGAGGGGCTACTCGAAACGAATATTGAACCTCGAACATTTTACTGTTCGCTCATCTGTATTCTTTTCTATTATACCTTATCTATGGCTATGTACAGCATGTAGTCCCGTCATAGTCAATACCTACTGTATATCCATCTTAGGTGGGACTTGCAGATAATGACAGAAGACTCTTATACCACGTAAAACATCCTTCGCACTTGATCAGTTCATGTCATCTGATAATCTAACAGGACACGGTGATGTATATTTCATTTTCTTGAGGACCCCTGATATCTCTCCTGTAATATACAAAGCCGCAGCCGAGACTTCACCTTACATGAACTGCACATTGCAGCGCCCGTACACGATGTTTACACAAGGTGACAAGAGTGAGAACTGTGGCGCTAATTAGCGGCGTCCTGTCTACCGCCAACACCTGAAATCCATCTAGAGGACAATATCTCTGCCAGGCGCTGCAAGCTCATAGGAGTCTCATGACTCACTGATAGGAAAGAGACGGCGAAAGTAAAAATTTACACAAAACGTCTTATTTAAAGTGAAATGTCTCATGAGAAGTGAATACTAGAATAATAATAGAATAAACATATCCCACAGCACTTTACATGTCAAAGGGTTCCTGTTCATATATTTCTACACACTTGCGCATACACTTACATTTAAAATATTTTGAGGGAAAAAAAGCCATGACGTTACAAAATGTGTTATTTTTAAGATTAATCCAGATTAGACTGTCCATTGAGTGAGCAACAAGAAACCGCTTGTATATAACACGGTTATTTTTTTAAAGATTTGCTCATACAAAAATACAGCTTAAGGACGTGTCAGAGTCAGTGCTTCAAAACAGAAACCCATTGACTTCAATGGGTTCCGTCTTACGCACACTACACATTGAAATCAATAGGAGGCTTTTTAATCCATTGATTTCATTGTGTTACGCGAGTTAAACGGAACCCATTGAAGTCAATGGGATTCTGTTTTGAAGCGATCACTCTGACACGTGTTTACATCGTGGGAACGAGCCCTTACATAGAAACAAAACTAAACAATGTAGATGTTAGGAGAGAAGGTCTGGCTCAGAAGAGCTTACAATCTATGAGGCATGTTTTACAGCTGGGCTTGAAGCAGTGGCGTAACTACCGCCATAGAAGCAGAGGCAGCTGCCACAGGGCCCGGGACATTAGGGGCCCGGTGACAGCCGCTACCGCTGCTATCATTATACTCGGGGGTCTTTTCGGACCCCCGAGCATAATGATTGGCAGACCGGGAGAGGTAAGAAACATAAAAAACACTGTTACTTACCTCTCCACGATCCTGCCAGGCCTCCTTCCTAGTTGTCTGACTTCTCTGATGTCACATGAACCCGGCCTGCGTCCCGGGTCATGTGAAGTCTGACGTCTTTGAAGAAGGACGGCAGCGGAGGCCGACAGCGTAGGAGCCGGGGACAGGTAAAAAACAGTAGTTTTTTATGTTTTTATTCCCCCGGGTCTCCGATTATTATATTCTGGGGTCTGAAAAGATAACCATGGTTAACAGCCTCCTTTTAAAGTGTCCAGTGGTGTCATTCTTACTTAATCATGACAGATTGATCTCCAGCCCTGTCCTCATCAACACCCACACCTGTGTTAATGGAGCAATCGCTGAAACGATGTTAGCTGGTCCTTTTAAGGCAGGGCTGCAATGGTGTTGAAATGTGTTTTGGGGGATAAAGTTCATTTTCTAGGCAAATATTGACTTTGCAAGTAATTGCTGTTAAGCTGATCACTCTTTATAACATTCTGGAGTATATGCAAATTGCCATTAGGAAAACTGAAGCAGTAGACTTTGTAAAAATTAATATTTCTATCATTCTCAAAACTTTTGGCCATGACTGTACAGTGACAAGGGCATGCTGAGTGTCATGACAGCAGGGTGCTCATGTCATTGCTGAGGCCCAATTAAAGGCCTCAACAAGAACCCAAAGTTCATGATGTCACACAAGAACCCTGGACACTGTAAAGAAGCAGAGACAAAGCGCTGCTGGGGACCCAAAAGAGGTAACAAAAGGTGGGTATAAATGTTTTTTTTTTTTTTTTTTTTTTTTTTGTCTTCTCCCCTGGATCTCCAGCTCTTATACTCTGAGGTTTGGAGAGACCCCAGAGAATAATGACTTACCGGCTACTACCATTGTAGTGTGTCCAAGATAAATGCCAAATGGGTTGGTTTTGTTAAAAACCCAACAATTTGGAATATTTGGGTCAAATTTCGTTCATTGCAAGGCAATTCACCTATCTCTACTAATAATACACTTGTCTTGTAAGTACTGGAGCATTCAGCCTGACATACTTGCCAATGTATGCTCGGTGGTCGTCACGTCATCATCATCTTCAAACAAAAAAGGGTCATCTTCTTCCCCTGACCGTGCCTGTGACGGATTAAGAAACTTCCCTGCATCCAAAGGAGAGACCTTTTCCATCTCTTCCAGCCTAGAAGTCCCAGTTCCTCTATCATAATGACCCGACTCCTCATACTCTTCCATAGACATAGACTAAAAGGTGGAAACTGTTCCTCTTCTTCCATCCCTTGTTTCATGAGTGTAAGGGTTTTTCTGTAAGATATACAAAAATTGTTCAGCACCTTCTGCTGCTCCAGCATGTTTAAAGTGGCTTTTCACCGAGTTGGAATGTTGCAAATGTATTGGTGCAAAGGCAGATTGTTTTGTCGCTGCAATCGAGTTCTTACGTTGCAAATTTTTGCAACGTTAGAACAGCTGAAATGTGCAGAGATTTTTCTGGCAATGAAGACAGCTCTTTTAAGTCATAATACTGGTTAAGAAAGCAGCAAACCACCATATTAAGGAAAGGAGCCATACAGGGCCAATGTGTTATTCATCCTAATTACAGTAATATTGGCGCCAATGTCAAAGGTATTGCTGCCCAACTGTAGTCAGTGAAGAGGCATTCAGCGGGATACAGTGAAGCAGCTCCTCCTCCGCTATCTGGCTCCTCTGATCCAGGCTCATTCATTGTAAAACCACATGGCAACGCTTCACCTTACACCCATGAAACAAGGGTGGAGGAGGAGGAAGAGGAGTGGAAGCAACAATTAGCCCTGGTGAAGATGGTGGTCGGGAACAGTCCAGAGAGGAGGTTTCCAGAGAAGGCGGGCGGGCCCTGCATGGTGTTGGAACTGGGCCTGCACAATTGGGGTTGAACTAACAACTGCCTTTGCTGCTTTTCTGGATTGTGGCCACTACTGCTCCAAAACATGGCACACATGAAAGCCATGTATTGTTCTTTTACATAATTGCTGCTCCACGATTAGACAGTTTCAATCCCCTTTCACCAGAAGGATGTATCAAAGGAAAGGTCCACGTTCCCCGACATATGGCTATATAAATCAGGGACTGCTGATATGCCAACTGCGCATATCTGTTCGGCCATTTTCCTGTGGCCGAATGGATGCTCGTGTAAGAGGCCACATGAAAATGGCCGACGGACATGGGAAGTCGCCTCTTTCAGCGGGAAGAGGCAGTCAGAAGAAGAAGACAGAGGTGTCGCTGGAGAGTCTTCAGACATCACAGGGGATGCCCCCTGTGCTTTCTGAAGACTCATATGCATACGGTGAAAAAATCAAATAACACCTGAATGATGGCGCGGATCAGAATAATTAGGGTTTGGAGAAGACTAGCCTTTCTTATGGCTATTCTAATAGAATCCCGGAGCTCTACAGTACGAGGGCCATACAATCTGCTGCGGATACCTAAGCTTCCTACTATCCATGCAGTGCCGCACCTCCCATGAGGCGACCTGAAGCGAACGCTTCAGGCGGCGCTATGCCAGGGCCCCAGGGAGGGCGGCATTTTTGCTTACCTAAGCCAGTCCAGGACAAGCTGTCCTGGACTGGCTTAGCACGGAGCGGTGGATTGGGGAGTACACTGGAGCAGCACTGCTCCAGCGGCCTCCCCTCACGCTCAGGCAGAGAGCAGGTCCTCTCCCTGCCTGCTCTCTGCCTTTGAACGGCGCTAAGCCCCACCCCCTTCGCTAAGCCCTACCCCCTTCGCTGTACCACGCCCCCTCCTCCCGGGGGGGGGGGGCTTTCTGTCGTTCACCTCAGGCGGCGAAAGGGGGCAGGTTCACCCCTGTATCCATGTGAACATGACACTGGGGAAGAGGTAGATGTAACCTATACACATCCAATCAGAAGCCCCAATAAATGGAACACAGACTTTAGAGAACATTGAGATAGATCCAGAATGGAAATCTGAAATTTCTATTTCACTGACAAGATTTTAAAATGCATAAAATCACAGATTTAGCGAATGAACTTACACTTTAATTCTGACAATTTATTTTTTTCCTAAAATACAGAATGTAAAATGTTCCCATCTGCTAAAACTGATTAAAATACATTGAGCTGTTTGTAAATGATTGGAATCTGTAATTATTGCCCCATTACATAAGCTGCGTCATGCTCCTCATTACCGCTGCCGTGATCCATTTGTAAATAAATTATATATCAAATCGTGTATGCATACAGAAACCTTCCAATTATAGATATGGGAGGGCAGGGGGCGCCTTCACGGCTTGAAATTCAATGGCAGTCATGAGACCTCCCGGGAATTGGCAAATCTCTCCATGTCAACTTGAGCATGGAAACTTGACAGGCATATTGAGCAGTGACAATGAAAAGCACAGAAGACGTACGCTGAATGGCCGCTCGCGCTTGCTGTGTGTAGATTGAAGTAGGGGTATATTAGGGCATTATACGGGCTGTATAGAAAGTATTTGGCTGAGGCCTATTGTGAATGGATTGACTTCCAAATGGATTCTCCAATGTGAGCAAGAATGTGGCAAAATAACAAGGCGCTTGAGGTTCTGTCGATTCCTTTATATAATACAGAAGACCCTCAAAAATGTTCTGATTGTTATGTAAAAAAGGGTATCGAGGTAACGAGAACCTTCTATAAATCTATGCCTTCACTACATTACACCACCACGGACATAACATTAACTTCTTAATTGCTGTGTACCACCAGACTTACTGGACATACCTTTAGCCTATGTATAAACCCTGGTGACTTGCTTTGACATCTCCTTGAAGTAAGACCATACACACCGTAAATATGGAATATGTGGGGTAGGCCACAGATTTATTTAACACACAACTTGTAAACGACAACCAAACCAACTTTCCATGCCCATCATAATTAATCTTCCTCTTCTTCCTGGATGCCCCGGTGTAAGACAACGGGCATATAGGAACGCCTTTTCCTATATTTCTTGGGCATGGTATCCCACCACACTGTGCCAAGGAATCTCTGCAAAATAAGGAAAAAAACAACCAAAACTAAAGAAAAAAAAAGTCCATAAACCACAAAACCCAAGGGGCAGGGTGGGCGGTTGTTCCTCTCACCAGCTCCAGTGGTAGAAGGTTAGCACCCACCTACGTTCCCCCCCTTAAATCCTCCTCTCTTTGTAGCCAGATCACCATATTTTAAAACATCACAGCCCTCAGCCAATAAGTCCAGAGCCCTTTCCTTATGCAGTCCAGGGCTCTCTAGGAACTTTACCATTAACCAGAGCTGTGGCTAGGCATTCCATCACCCAGGGCAAGTGATTATTTCTATACCCTACCTCCAGGAGCATAACTAGAAAAGAATGGGCCCCATAGAAAACTTTTGACTTCGACCCCTCCCCCTGACATAGTGACCCTTTTCCTGACCCCTAGACAGTATAACAACTACTGTAATTTACACATACTATAATATCCCAAAGTGGCCTCCAGACAGTATAATGTCCCATAGCAGCCCCTCCACACTGTATAATGTCCAATAGTGTTCCCTGCACACAGTATAATGTCCCATAGTGATTCCCTGCACACTGTATAATGTCCCATAGTGGCCCCTCCACACTGTATAACGTCCCATAGTGGTCCCTGCACACTGTATAATATCCCATAGTGGCCCCACCACACAGTATAATGTCCCATAGTGGCCCCTGCACACAGTTTATCGCATAATGGCCTATCTATACAGTGTAATGTCACATAGTGACCCCTCCACACAGTATAATGCCCCATAGCGGTCATTCTACACATCCTCATGGAGTCAGTTTCTAACCATTTGTGGATTTTGCAGGGCTCTGGCAGTGCTCCTCCTGTTCCTCCTTGCACAAAGGCGGAGGTAGCGGTCCTGCTGCTGGGTTGTTGGCCTCCTACGGCCCCCTCCAGGTCTCCTGGTGTAGTGGCCTGTCTCATGGTAGCACCTCCAACCTCTGGACACTACGCTGACAGACACAGCAAACCTTCTTGCCACAGCTCACATTGATGTGCCATCCTGTATGAGCTGCACTACCTGAGCCACTTGAGTGGGTTGTAGAGTTCATCTCATGCTACTACGAGTGTGAAAGCACAACCAGCATTCAAAAGTGACTAAAACATCAGCCAGAAAGTATTGGTACTGAGATGTGGTCTGTGGTCCCCACACTCCTTTATTGAGTGGGTCTCGATAATTGCCAATAATTTCCATCTGTTGTCTATTCCATTTGCACAACATGATGTGATTGATTGTCAACCAGTGTTGCTTGGAGTTACATTGTGTTGCTTAGGTGTTCCCATTTTTTTGAGCAGTGTGTGTATATATATATATATATATATATATATATATATACTGTATATATATGTATATATTTATGTGTGTGTGTGTGCGAGTGTCAGTGTGGGCTATAGCTACAACTGGAACTGAACCTTCTTGTGCATCTGTCTGTCCTGACCATTTAATGTCATGCTTCACTAGCTCAGAGATACTCTGAACGTTTCACACCACTAATGTCCAGCTTTGTGAGACGGCTGCCATTAGATGATGGAGATGTATCTACAGTGAGTATTCTCTGATAGATAATTAGCTCTTAATCTGGATCTCTGCTCCAATAATGGTTAATTAGAGGAAGCCGACATATTTACCAAATGTGACAAATGACCGCAAGGCAAAGTCTCCATTCTGCAGTTGTGTCGGACGCCTTGCAATACTGGAGACATTGAACGGTGATTACAGCAAATTCCTCCAGTGTGGATCATTTGTTATTCTAGTATTCCCCATGTTTGGTTTTCTCTACTGTCTAGTTCCCCAACACTTGGTACAACCCTGGCCTGTCACAGGCCACTGAGAGGAGTCTAGGAGATGATACCATTAGGAGTAATAGCAGTTAGCATTGACAATCTAAGACCCAACGGCTTCAATCCAGCCCCTGAGGGTGAAGTTTCAGCCCAAAAAAAGGTAACCAGACCCCAGGAAGGTCTACCTTGGATTTCAGCCCCCAGCATGGTTGTAGCTAAGTTTCAGAGACAGAGTTGTTGGAGTATAGTACATAGCACTGAAACCTTATTAGCACTGGGCATCCCCTTAACATCAAAGCTAGGTACACTCCATGGTGGGAGACAATTACCCCCATTGGGAAGCTGCAAGGTTAAAATGGCTGAGCAAAGTTAAAGTGCACTACTTCCTTCTATGTCATTCCTGCTTTAACACCAGCACCCTTCACACCAACTCAGGGTAAGAGAGGACCCCTCACCAACTGGAACTGCTACCATCACCATCAAGTAGCACAGCAGGCCCCCATCGTCTGGGTCCAGCCTAGGAGGTGCTCTGGGTAGATAGGCCAAGTGTGCTCAACCATTCTGGTGGCACAGCTATCTCCACTACTTCCATCCTCTGGTTCCCGTCATATGGGCTGTGGCGCCAGTACTGTAAGTTGCTTTCTATGGACGGCTCCTGCTTCATTATTGTATTCAACTCATCTGCGTCCTCTGGACGCAGATGAGTTGAATGCTCGACATACCTCCCGCCACCCGGGACAGCGGGATGAGACCTGGAATCTGGGACTGTCCCGCTGAGTCCGGGATGGTTGGGAGGTATGGAGAAGGGTAAGAAAAGTGACAGGATATGCCACTGAGCAGAGCGTCTACCTTCAGAGAGCACTTCCTGGGATTACTTGCTCTACATACAAGATGAATTGTGGACCTCATTATCTAAACCTATGGAGAAGATTGTCTTACTTCCCAATAGAATGAGTGCACTTAAAGAGATTTCACTCAAACCCTATCTTATCATAGATCATCGGAGGATCCTGACAGAGCTGTTTCTTATATCCAGCCTTATATCCTGTTTCTTATATTCAGGAGATAGAGGTGGGTCCAGTTGAGAACAAGTGCGATTAGTTTGCAGATGACATATTCTTGTTTCTCTCATCTTCTCTTACCTTCTTGCCTAACCTTTCTCTAGTTTTGGTAGATTATCTGGGCTAAGGGATAACGATCAGAAGTCGATGATGATGGTTGAGGTTTTCTAGATAGGTTGACTAAACTATTCACACTTGACTTTCAGTGGAGAAACCAACCTCACAGCTAATGAAATGGTCAATGGACAGCTCTTAAATGACTAGTGGCATAACTGGCATTGTAGCAGCCATAGCAGCTGCTAAGGGGCCCAGAGCCTTAGAGGGCCTGGCGGGCCCCAGTTGTCTTTTCTTTTTTTTTAATAGGCCAATACCTGCTGGAGTAACCCAGCACGTAACAGGCCCTATTTACTTACGGATTCCCATTCCTGCTCATGGCCAACTCCGCTTCTCCTTCTGCTGTCCAGGAGGCCTTATGTGTTCCATATCACATCAATGATATGGGACATACGGGGCCCCCTGGAGGGCAGAATTGGAAGTGGAGGAGCAGGAGTTGAGATCAGTGGTGTGAATAGGGTCTGTTACCTGCTGGCATTTGTTGGTGATCCCCACGAGATTCATCTTGCAAGGTTCACCTGGTGGTTCCGTTCGGACCAAATACGTCTGAACTGGTAATGCTATTATTATATGCTGGGGTCTCTTCAGACCCCAGAGTGTAATGATCTGAGACCCAGGAGCGGTGAGCGAACATAAAAAAACACAGTTACTTAACCCTCCTAAGCTCCGGTGGCATTTGGACCACTTTAGTGACTTCACAGATATGTTATGTGGGTCAGACCAACTTCACGACACATAATGGTGCTGGCATATCCCATGTTTGTAGTCACTGAAGAGGAGCCGCACCACAGTTGTGCTTGAGCTCAGGTGAGTAACACTGTTTTTTGTTTTTGTCTCCTCCTCTGGGCCTTCAATCATTATACTCAGACCCCGGAGTATAATAGTCCATGGGCGGTGTACCCCAAAACTTCTGGTTCTGCCAAGCTGAAAATTTTTGCAACCACTATGGGACATTATACTGTGTGGAGGGGCCACTATGGAACATTTTACTGTGTATAGAAGCTGCTATGGGACATTATACTGTGTGGAGGGGCTGCTATAGGGTATTATACTGTGCAGAGGAGTCACTAGGGGACCTAGTACTGTGTGTGCAGGGGCTGCTATGGGACATTATACTATGTGGAGGAGCCGCTATGGGACATTATACTGTGTGCAGGAGCCGCTATGGGACATTATACTGTGTGCAGGAGCTGCCACAGAATATTTTACAGTGTGCAGGGGCTACTTTGGGACATGATAGTGTGTGTAGATGAGGTTTTATACTATGTGCGGGCCTGAAAAGGGGGTGCTATGTTGTATGGGGGTGGAGGGGGTCAGAAGTCAAAAGTTTGCTATGGGGCTCAGTCTTTGCTAATTACACCCCTGGTCTTATTATATGATGATATACAATGGTACATGGGCCATCTTAGACTACTGTATCTTGAATCTTCCCTTCGACTATCTCTCAAAACTTTGTTTGCCCAATTCTTGCACAAACCTTTATGCATTCTCTAACAGGGATTATCTTTACCCTGAATTTGGTTTCCAAGCTCTTAAATGGCTCTCTCCCATCTATTTTCAAGTATACCCACGTTATATGCTGCTGGCAGGAAAGATAACCGTTGCTCCATCTTGGTGGACCCTCCAACATTCCAACTGCTCTTGTCAAGTCCCAACTGACTTCGATTTTATGGTCAACTAGCTGGTACCCGCGACTTCGTCTGCGGTGATTGTAGAAGTGAGTATATACAGGCGCAGGTAAGGTTTTCGTACTGTGTTTGTATCTTGTTTTTGCTGTAATTCAGAGAATACGTGAGACTTTTGTGATGAAGTTAATTTGTATTTGAGCCGCTATACGGTGTTGGTATAAACTGTACACAGTGACTTTGGGACAGAAGTATTTGAAGTTAATCCTTTCCTGCCGATGGCATTTTTTGACTTTGGTTTTTCGTTTTTGACTCCTCTCCTTCTAAACCCCATAACTTTTTTATTTCTCCGCTCCCAGAGTCATATGAGGTGTTAATTTTTCTGGGACAATTTTTTCTTCATGATGCCACCATTATTTAATCTATATAATGTACTGGGAAGCAGGGAAAAAATTCAGAATGGGGTGGATTTGAAGAAAAAATGCATCTCTGCGACTTTCTTACGGGCTTTGGTTTTACGGCGTTCACTGTGCAACCAAATTGACATGTCCCCTGTATTCTGTGTTTCGTTACGATTCCGGGGATACTAAATTTATATGGTTTTATTTACATTTTGACCCCTTTAAAAAATCCAAAACTATGTTAAAAAATTATTTTTTGAAAAGTCGCCATATTCCGACAGCAGTAACTTTTTTATATGTCCGTGTACGGGGATGTATAGGGCGTCTTTTTTTGCGGGGTTCGGGTGTACTTTGTAGTTCTACCATTTTCGGGAAATGTTATTGCTTTGATCACTTTTTATTCAAATTTTTATCAGAATCAAAACAGTGAAAAAGCGGCGGTTTGGCACTTTTGACCATGTTTCCCGCTACGGCGTTTACCGAACAGGAAAAATATTTGCATAGCTTTGTAGAGTGGACGATTTTGGACGCAGGGATACCTAACATGTATGTGTTTCACAGTTTTTAACTACTTTTATATGTGTTCTAGGGAAAGGGGGGTGATTTGAATTTTTAATCCTTTTTATTTGTTTTTATTTTTTTTTAACTTTTTTTTAAACTTTTTTTTTGCATTTATTAGACCGCCTAGGGGTATTGACATGGGTGGGCGGTGTCGCGGATTGTCAGAGCGGTGGGGGTCGGCAAACATGGCTGCTCCGGAGCGTTATAGAGCGCCTCCTGGAGTATCGTTAAGGTGAGGGGCAAAGTGGTAAAGTATATGTATATGTGATTGTGTGGGGTTAGGGGCGAGGCTGTAGAGGGCAATATGAATTTTGGGGCTTGCTATGGTCCAAAGTGTGTGAGATTGCAGAGATGGTGGTGTGAGTTTGGGTTTTGTGGGGGTCCTGGCACAAACGTATGAGCGCTATTGTGACTAAAAGTAGCCTATTGCGCAATCGGGTGTATTAACTATGTTTGTGGAAAATTTCAGCCAAATCGGTCGAGCGGGTTTTGCGTGATTGAGGAACAAACATCCGAACATCCAAACTCACAAACCCACAAACTTTCACTTTTATAATATTAATAGGATGACTATTTGTGCAGCCAATCTCAACAAATTTGACAAAGTAAAGGATCCCGTGAAAATTACACCTGCCTCCTCGATCTCCTGACAATAGGAGAGGAAACTTGTATCTTGGCCTTGGGACAGAGACTTCCTCCTCTTTTCTCCTACTAATTACACCCATTTTGTGAATGACCCTAATTGATGTAAGACTTGATGAAGTGCTCCATATCCACATTCCTGCTCCTCGCTGATGCCTCTGGATTGACTTGTCAGGCTTGTTCAGATTGAAGCTTTTAAATACCGGCTGCTGGAACAAAGACCGAGTAGAAAATCAATGCGGCCGTCTATCTGCACTTTGCTGTGAGTCCTGTAAGTGTAATCGATCTGTAAGTGAGTAAAGATTAGAGGAAGGAGCTCGAGTGAGTGACACAGGGACAAGTCTGCAACATACAAGGACAGACGTGGCTTACAATATTACAACTTGTCAACTGCAGCTGGTTTGGTGGGATGGAACTTGTCAGTGCACCTCAGAAATCAAATTTTACCATTGAGCTCTTCATAAATTGTAGTCACCTTCAGATTGATTATTCTCCATTCACATCCAAAGCTGCATATCCATTTGTATCCTTTTATTTATATATTTTCCCCCCCCATCAGTGTGTCTTTGGAGTGTGGGAATACTTGGAGGAAACCCATGCAAACACAGGGAGAACACACAAACTCTTTGCAGGTGTTGTTCTTGGTTGGATTCAAACCCAGGACTCCAGACCTAACCACTGAGCCGCCTGTGCTTGTATCTTCTTATCAGAGCATTGTGCTTTGTGGGAGTTCAAATTAGGGAGGATTCAGATGGTCAGGCCTGTTGGGGTGCAGTGTCCCCCTCATGTAAGCCTGGAGTGAGCCCTGGCATAGAAAATAAAGGTAAATTACTGATGAAAATCAGCAACATTTGGGGCTGGTGTATATCTAATGGGGCATTATACGATGTGGAAAGCATTGTACTTTTTTGGGGCATTATATTATGTGGGTCAACTAAGGGGGTATTATACTGTGTAAGGGCAATTAAGGGGGCATTATATTATGTGGAAGATAATATGGGAGCAGGAAAATATGGAAGGCCAAAAAGGGTCTGCAGAGTCATAAAGAACATGGGCAGGATAAGGGCAGTGACTTAACACAAAGAAATTTGGATCAAACCCAGATCAGAACAAATCAGTTTGTTAATCATTAGTGGCTGTAGTGTCAGTATGTAGTCAGCTCCCTCTAGTGGTAACTGTATAATCTGTATGTAGTGAGCTCCATCTAGTGGTGACTGTATAATCTGTATGTAGTAAGCTCTCCCTAGTGGTGACTGTATAATCTGTATGTAGTGAGCTCTCCCTAGTGGTGACTGTATAATCTGTATGTAGTGAGTTCCCCCTAGTGGTGACTGTATAATATATATGTAGTAAACTCTCCCTAGTGGTGACTGTATAATCTGTATGTAGTGAGCTCCCTCTAGTGGTAACTGTATAATCTGTATGTAGTGAGCTCCCCCTAGTAGTGACTGTATAATCTGTATGTAGTGAGCTCCATCTAGTGGTGACTGTATAATCTGTATGTAGTAAACTCTCCCTAGTGGTGACTGTATAATCTGTATGTAGTGAGCTCTCCCTAGTGGTGACTGTATAATCTGTATGTAGTGAGCTCCCTCTAGTGGTAACTGTATAATCTGTATGTAGTGAGCTCCCCCTAGTAGTGACTGTATAATCTGTATGTAGTGAGCTCCATCTAGTGGTGACTGTATAATCTGTATGTAGTAAACTCTCCCTAGTGGTGACTGTATAATCTGTATGTAGTGAGCTCCCTCTAGTGGTAACTGTATAATCTGTATGTAGTGAGTTCCCTATAGTGGTGACTGTATAATCCATATGTAGAGAGCTCCTCTGAGCAGTGACTGTATAATCTGTATGTAGTGTGTGCCCTCTAGTGGTGACTGTATAATCTGTATGTAGTGAGCTCCATCTAGTGGTAACTGTATAATCTGCATGTAGTGAGCTCTCCCTAGTGGTGACTGTATAAGCTGTATGTAGTGAGTGCCTCCTAGTGGTGACTATATAATCTATGTGTAGTTTGTGTCCCCTAGTGGTGACTCTATAATCTATATGTAGTGTGTGCCCCCTAGTGGTGACTGTATAATCTGTATGTAGTCAACTTCCCCTAGTGATGACTGTATAATTTGTATATAGTGAGCTCTCCCTAGTGGTGACTGTATAATCTGTATGTAGTGTGCTCCCCCTAGTGTGACTGTATAATCTGTATGTAGTGAGCTCCCTCTAATGGTGAATGTATAATCTGTATATATTGAGCTCCCCCTGTATAATCTGTATGTAGTGAGCTCCCTCTAGAAGTAACTGTATAATGTGTATATAGTGAGCTCCTCGTAGTGGTGACTGTATAATCTGTATGTAGTGAGCTCCCTCTAGTGGTGACTGTATAATCTGTATGTAGTGAGCTCCCCCTAATGGTGATTCTATATTCTTATGTAGTGAGCTCCTCCTAGTGGTGACTGTATAATCTGTATGTAGTGAGCTCCGACTAGTGGTGACTGTATAATCTGTATATAGTGAGCTCCTCCTAGTGGTGACTGTATAATCTGTAAGTAGTGAGCTCCCCCTAGTTAGTACAATACCATAATACTAGGGATACCAAATTTATATAGCTTTTTTTTGGAAAGTATGGGAAAAATATTTGGTAGACTGGGTGTTTTTGGACACAAGACTGCTCTATCACAAGTGCACGTGCATCATTGTGCTCATTTCACATATAGGCTGTCACAGGTGCACCATTGTGCACAGTACTTGTATAGGCTCTATCATAGGTGCACCTGTATCATTGTGCTTAGTGTTTGTATAGGCTCTATCGCAGGCTCTCTGTATAGTTGTGCTCATTGCTTGTATAGGCTCTATCATAGATGCTCTGTCATAGATGCACCTGTATCATTGTGCTTAGTGTTTGTATAGGCTCTATTGCAGGCTTTCTGTATAGTTGTGCTCAATGCTCGTATAGGCTCTATCATGGATGCACCTGTATCATTGTGCACAGTGCTTGTATAGGCTCTATCATAGATGCACCTGTATCATTGTACTCAGTGTTTGTATAGGCTCTATCGCAGACTCTCTGTATAGTTGTGCTCAATGCTCGTATAGACTCTATCATAGGTGCACCTGTATCATTGTGCTTAGTGTTTGTATAGGCTCTATCGCAGGCTCTCTATATAGTTGTGATCAATGCTCGTATAGGCTCTATCATAGGTGCACCTGTATCATTGTGCTTAGTGTTTGTATAGGCTCTATCGCAGGCTCTCTATATAGTTGTGATCAATGCTCATATAGGCTCTATCATAGGTGCACCTGTATCATTGTGCTCAGTGTTTGCATAGGCTCTATCGCAGGCTCTCTGTATAGTTGTGCTCATTGCTCGTATAGGCTCTATCATAGATGCACCTATATCATTGTACTCAGTGCTCGTATAGGCTCTATCATAGGTGCACCTGTATCATTGTGCACAGTGCTTGTATAGGCTCTATCATAGATGCACCTGTATCATTGTGCTTAGTGTTTGTATAGGCTCTATCGCAGGCTCTCTGTATAGTTGTGCTCAATGCTCGTATAGGCTCTATCATAGGTGCACCTGTATCATTGTGCACAGTGCTTATATAGGCTCTATCGCAGGCTCTCTGTATAGTTGTGCTCATTGCTCGTATAGGCTCTATCATAGGTGCACCTGTATCATTGTGCTTAGTGCTTGTATAGGCTCTATCGCAGGCTCTCTGTATAGTTGTGCTCATGCTCGTATAGGCTCTATCATAGATGCACCTATATCATTGTACTCAGTGCTCGTATAGGCTCTATCATAGGTGCACCTGTATCATTGTGCTTAGTGTTTGTATAGGCTCTATCACAGGCTCTCTATATAGTTGTGATCAATGCTCGTATAGGCTCTATCATAGGTGCACCTGTATCATTGTGCTCAGTGTTTGCATAGGCTCTATCGCAGGCTCTCTGTATAGTTGTGCTCATTGCTCGTATAGGCTCTATCATAGGTGCACCTGTATCATTGTGCTTAGTGTTTGTATAGGCTCTATCGCAGGCTCTCTGTATAGTTGTGCTCAATGCTCGTATAGGCTCTATCATAGGTGCACCTGTATCATTGTGCACAGTGCTTGTATAGGCTCTATCGCAGGCTCTCTGTATAGTTGTGCTCATTGCTCGTATAGGCTCTATCATAGGTGCACCTGTATCATTGTGCTCTAGTTAGTTTACTGAAACTTGTAGAATATATAACAACTCAAATTTCCACTAAAAAATGTAGCTGCCAAGATCTTCCTGTGTAAACCCAAAGACAAGAAGATGAGATTTTGTGTCTCTTCTGGATATCAGAGAGAACCTGATGTATCTCATTTCTGCATAATCAGATCCTCGACATCAACTCTGCAGAAGACACAACATCACAGAAATAAGAAAATATAAAGGAAAAATCTCAGTTTTTTTTCTGTTCATTTCCCATAAGATCTTACATTTTATTTTTTATGTTCCTCTAATTGCTGTTTTCTAATATGTAAAATGTCTGGGCCTGTCTGGGGGGCTGTCACGTGACTCTGTGAAAACTCTTAATATTAAATGCTAGTCAGTGGGATTATGGTATGGGATATGGAGGGGCAGCAGTAGGCTTATCCACCCATCTGCCGGTGACAGCAGCCGCACATTTACTCGCTTTCTCAGCGTCCTCCAAGGATTTTCTGGGAATTTGGAGATATTCAGAAAGGAATAGATAACACTAGCCGAGCGGCGGGCTATTTACATTTCTAGGTAGCAGATAAGTAACGCGATTCGGGATCAGCGAGGGACAACGTAAATTACCAGCTTTAGGATGGGGAACAGCAATCATTGAGTTACCTTATGATGAACTTTACCTGCAAAAACTATTTGCCCCCTTATATTTCTAGTTGCAAAAGAAGTAACCCTTACAGGTATATTAGATGGGGTTAAAGTCAGACGAGTTTGCTGGCCCATTAAGGACAGTGATACTGTGGTTATTACACCATGTATTGGGACTTTTCACAGTGTGGACAGGTGTCAAGTCCTGTTGGAAAATGACAATTCCATCTCTATAATCCTTGTGGGCAGAGGGAAGCCTGAAGTGCTGGAGAATCTCCTGGTAGACGACTGCGCTGACTTTGGTCTTGATAAAACACAGAGGACTTACACCAGCAGATGACATGGCTCCCCAAACCATCACTGATAGTGGAAACCTCGCACTAGACCTCAAGTAGCTTGGATTGTGTACAGAGACCTCTCCGCTCTTCCTCCAGACCCTGAGAACAAATGAATTAAATGCATAATTTACTTTCATCTGAAAACAACTTTGACCACTGAGTCCAGTTCTTTCTCTCCTTGGCCCAGGTAAGATGGTTCTGGTGTTGTCTATTGGTCATAAGTGGTTTGACACATGGAGGTGACACTTGTAGCCGATGTCCTGGATATGTCTGTGTGTGGTGGCTCTTGAAGCGCTGACTCCAGCAGAAGCCCACTCCTTGTTAATTTCCCCCAAATTTTTGAATGGCCTTTTCTTAACAGTCCTATCAAGGCTGCGGTTATCCCGGCTGTTTAGCACCTTTTTCTACCCCACTTTTTCCTTCCACTCAACTTTCCATTAATTTGCTTTGATACAGCACTGTGTGAACAGCTTCTTTAGCAATGACTTTTTGTGGCTTACCCTCCTTGTGGACTGTGACATTGACTGTCTTCTGGATATCTGTCATGCCAGCAGTCTTCCCCATGATTGTGTCACCTACTGAGCCAGACTAAGGGACCTTTTTTATTATTGTTTTTTATTATTATTGTTTATTTATATAGCACCATTAATTCCATGGTGCTTTACATTTGGGGGTTACATACAATACACAGAATATACAGGTAAATATAATACTAACAGTGACTGACTGGCACGGTGGGGTAGAGGGCCCTGCCCGCGAAGGGCTTACAATCTATGTAAAATGCTTCGGAAGCCTTTGCAGCTGTTTTCAGTTACTTATTAAAAATTTTCTGAGATAATGACTTTTTGGGTTTTCCTGTAAGCCATAATCATCAACAATAACAGAAAGAAACACTTGAAAAAGTTCACTAAAGTACTAAAAATCACTGCCCCCTTTCCTTGGAATAAATAGAAAAGTAGAAAATGACCTTGAAACACAAACATAATAGAAATCCCTGAGTCTGAAAACGCTTGGTTTACAAACGCATAAAAATAACTTTCCCATACGCTGAACACAATAGCAACAAAAAAAATACATCTATCTAATCTATCTATCTATCTATCTATCTATCTATCTATCTATCTATCTATCTATCTATCTATCTATCTATATCCTATCTATCTATCTATCTATCTATCTATCATCTATCTCATATCTATCTATCTATCTATCTATCTATCTATCTCATGTCTCTCTCTTTATCTCTGTAAGTCCTTCTCTTCTCCTCTCTTCTCTCCTCTTCCTCTCTTAGCTCCCTCTCACTCTCTAATATCTCTCTCATATGAGAGAGTAAGAGATAGAGAGAAATGAGAGACATACTGTACTTGACAAAGAGACAGAGATACTTTATTCTTAAGTATTAGTCAGATTCTACTGTCCAATGTCTAGAGACATTGTCTGGTATTTGGGAGGGAGGGAGGAGACATTGTCAATCTCAATTAATTACTCCCCCCCCCCCCCGAGTAAAGTAAGAAAAATGATTAATCCTATATTAGAATGAGCAAGTAAATGAGACATTGATCTGTTCAAAAGATTTTGGTATTTCACACCGTTGTATGATTTATTATCAAGACATCTTCTGTGCTATTATATTGCTGTGAGAAATCCTAGACTGGAATCAATTCGGGAAAATATCAATTGTCATAAAAAGGGAAAAAAAATAAAAAATGATGAAGAATAATGTTTGGTCCAAGAGGGAAAAAGATATGAAAATGGACTGTACAGGGGAAGTGACGGGGAGCTCGAACAACACTACACAAATCTCTGTAAAGTCGGGGCCCCACGGGCCGGAAACACCGCGGGAAACATTGCAGCGTTTTATAGAAATTGCAAAGTAATTGCGTGCCCACCTTGCGGTAAAAACCGTAGCACGGACACGCTGTGATTTTCAAATCCATTGCGGTTTTGGA
The DNA here is from genome assembly GCF_031893055.1 of Leptodactylus fuscus. Taxonomy (NCBI): domain Eukaryota; kingdom Metazoa; phylum Chordata; class Amphibia; order Anura; family Leptodactylidae; genus Leptodactylus; species Leptodactylus fuscus. The sequence continues at coordinate 29,992,209 of NC_134267.1, read as the reverse complement.
AATATAATAAAGTTATATAATAAGTAATGTCATGAAATAATGGGTTAGATAGTAATATAATAAAATAATAACAATAAAAATTATAGTATTATTATTAATTATTATTATTATTATTATTATTAATAATAATAATAATGGGCTAGATAGTAATATAATAATGATAATAACAATAATAATGGTCTAGATAGAAAAATAATAATGATAATAATAATAATAATCTAGTTAATAATAATAATAGGCTAGATGTAATATAATATAATAATAACAACAACAATAACAACAACAACAACAACAACAACAACAATAATAATAGGCTTAATAGTAATACAATGATGAAGGAGATACATCTCTACAAAACGCGTTGGCAGGATTCCTGCAATCACATGGGTTTTTCTTTTCTTGTGTGTTTTTAATTTTTAATAAAATGTTTATTTAATTAAAAGTTATTTTCTGTACATTTGGAGCCACCGGCTGCTGGATTCCTTTCTTCCATTGCTCTGCATTTACTCCTCATATATTAAGATTTCAGACTTGAGTAAAGAATTTCTCAGATCTTCACTTTGCAACTTAATCTATTGTTAAAGCAACTTTGCAAATATTCTGTACATCACTGAGCAATTTATTACCTTTATTTTGTGTGTAATCAGAAATCTACAGAGCAATGTCACAATATTACAAGTCATGGAAGCAAAGATTACAAAATCGCACAGACAAAGCAGAGCAAGATCCAGTTTGTGGAAGTCTGGAGAGGTTGGCTCACACGCCAGGCTACTGGCATATTTCCACCCATAAATGACATAATCCCACCTATGAGTAGCATAGCTCCACCCATACATGTCATAACTCTACCTGAGTAGCATAGCTCCACCCATACATGTCATAACTCCACCTGTGAATATCATAGCTCCACCTACACATCACAACCCCACCTATGCGAACCATAGCCCTCCATGAGTAGCATAGCCCCCACCATGAGAACCATAGCCCCCACCATGAGTAGCATAGCCCCCCCACCATGAGTAGCATAGCCCCCCACCATGAGAACAATAATCCCCTACCGTGAGTAGCATAGCTACTGAACTTACCTTGATAGAACCAGAAGTGAAATGATACATCCCACATGACCACTGAGGCCTAATCATGATTTTATCCAAGAGGCCAGAAGAGTACCCAGTGAGGGAGCCAGATACACTCTCAGAAGAGAATCCGGAGTATAATTTCACTGCCAGTTCATGGTTGATGAACCCCCAAAGATTTGGGTTGAACCTGAAACTGTTGGAAAATTCTGGTCTAATGTGATTTGATCCTAACTGGTTCTCTATTATCACAAAGTGATCCGCTGACAGTGATCTGTGTGTCTATGCAGCCACCTAGGACATTGGGCAGATCTACTAATACTAGCTAAACACTTGACAGTGCAAATTCAGACTAGACAGTCTTATACTACACCAGCTTTATCACAGTGACTGCTACCTGACTAGACAGTCTTATGCTACACCAGATTTATCACAGTGACTGATACCTGACTAGACAGTCTTATACTACAAAAAATTTATCACAGTGACTGATACCTAACTAGACAGTCTTATACTACACCAGATTTATCACAGTGACTGATGCTGTTTGATAAATCTGGTACATTCTTGGACTGTCTAGTTTAAATTTACAACTCCTATTAGTTGACTTAAATATTTTTGGTGCACAATGGCACAACTTAGGTCACACTTCACCCTCTTCAGTGAAACCACGCCCATTTTCAGTCAAGTTGGAAGTGTCTAAGACATTTGATAAATGTGGCAAACGGTATGCTAGACAGTTTTTTTTTTTGTATAAATTAGGCCAGAATTCTGTCACATTTTGCTTAATAAATGTTTCCCATTTTGTTGTATTAGTTTTAGTCTTTAACCAACTGGAGATGAGTTAAGTGTGGACACGTCTTTATTAGAGATGAGTGAGTAGTATTCGATCGAGTAGGTATTCGATCGAGTACTACGGTATTCGAAATACTCGTACTCGATCGAGTACCACTCGCTATTCGAATGTAAAAGTTCGATGCAGAACCAGCATTGATTGGCCGAATGCTATACAGTCGGCCAATCAATGCTGGTTCTTCTCCTACCTTTAGAAGTCTTCTCTGTGCAGCTTCCCCGCGGCGTCTTCCGGCTCTTCATTCACTCTGCCAGGCATCGGGCCTGGGCAGAGCCAACTGCGCATGTCCGCTTGTAGTGCGGGCATGCGCTATCGGCTCTGCCCAGGCCCGATGCCTGGCAGAGTGAATTCAGAGCTGGAAGATGCCACGGGGAAGCTGCACGAAGAAGACTGCTCGGAGGATCCAGCCCGACCCTTACTCGTGGACTTGGTAAGTATAATTTGATCGAATGTTGCCTACCCCTGAAACGAGCATTTTCCCCCCATAGACTATAATAGGGTTCGATATTCGATTCGAGTAGTTGAATATTGAGAGGCTACTCGAAACGAATATCGAATCTCGAACATTTTACTGTTCGCTCATCTCTAGTCTTTATACTTTACACTTCACAATAGCAGCCCTGGATGGCATCACGCTTTGTTCATGTAAATATATTGCTTATGAATGGAAAAACCACTTACATAAATATCCTCATGCAGCAGGCCTTAGGGCGCCAGGATCTAGTAATCCGGTTGCACCTGCCCCCTGTGGGCCATTAGTGAAAGGGATGCCATAGACCGGTGCTACAACCATGTCAGTTTTCTGGCTTCAGTAATTGGCCCGCCTTGATCCCCATCCCGCTTGATGACTGGTGAGTGTAAAGCGCCACTTTTTGGCCTAGTGGGAGCACAATATTCCCCCCTTGCCTTGTCATCTGTGCTTTTTGGTACGAGGAATGAGCCGCAATGTAATAGCCGTATCCTATTCTATTAAGTGAATGTAGTGATATGTCTTGTGGTGTGCGCTCAGAATATGCAGAAACCTGTAATAAACCCCGGCCCGCTGTTAGATGTCATTACCTTGAGAAACCTGTAGATGGCACATTCGACATTCTTCTCTCTTCATATGATAAACAGCACAATCTGCTTATCCAGGCCACAAAGCAATAGAAACTGCACAAAAGACTCAACGCACGGGGATTGGATTTTACCGACTCGCTCTAATTCATTGCATGCATGTCCTCACATCAGTAGTCCATTGTTGGGGTCATAAAGGCTCTAGATAACCAAAATCAGTCAATAAAAGGTATACACAATATCTGCACATTCATATCTGCCAAGGCACAAAAACCTGACACTAATCTCAGCCACGTTACTCATTTCTACATGGGCATAGCTATAAGGGGTCCCCCTGAGCCTTCCAGGTCCTGAGACTGTGTGTGTACAATTTGGGGTGGTGCGGAAACAGGAGGGGTAAAGCTTGTTGGACAGTAGCAACTGTGACCTCTGTACCTTGTACCGCTGGTATTGGAATATTGGGGCTATGGAACAGATTGGAGAGTCAATCCAGAAATTGTCTGTCATGTCGGAGGATTTGGGGCGAACATGATCTTCTATTTGTCTATAAGGATCAGTTTCCACAGACCCGTGGATGTCAGCGAGCACCATAGGCTACATCTGGAAACTCTTCTATGTTTGCCTGCGCCACTTTATAGGGATGCTCTGAAGATTGGGAACAGCTATTGGGGTCCATGTTTAATGCCTTATTTATATTGTACTAGTGATGAGAGAAAACAGAGAGAGCAAATAGAAGACTATGGATGCCGACCCCAACTAGTCAGTATTCATTGATGTTGTTTCACTTGGACATGTGTATCTTGCGAATATCTTGTTCCTAGTGGAATGTCCCAAAAACCAAACTAATCTGGAGGGAACGGTCGGTGTGCTGGATTCTGGTGCTGGTTCTGTAGCAGTTACGGTTAATTCACTTCTCTGAGATCTCCATAAAATGCCCGGGGCCCTGTCCCATGTTACTGATCACATTTGTCGCAACCCAATGAAGGGAACCAGAGGATGGGAGTAGTAGTGACGGTGGTGATGTCACAGAGTAGGATGAATACATTAAACTGAACTCCAGCCCACCTCCCAGGCCTGACATTGATGAGGGGGTCTTGCATGGTACCTGATGGTGTTGGTAGTTGTTCCCCCAGGGCACTTCCATTAGGAGAGAGGACCTCTCTCACCCTGAGCCATGTGGTGGTGTTTGGAAGAGCCTGGATGGTAAGTGCAGGAACGACTCAGGAGGCAAATGGTGCAGTTGGATAAAATTAAAGGGGCTCTATCAGCAAAATCATGCTGATAGAGCCCCACATATGCGTGCATAGCCTTTAAAAAGGCTATTCAGGCACTGTAAAAGTTATATTAAACTACCCCCCCCGTTTTAAAATAATAACGTAAAAAAGAATGTTCTCTACTTATGGAACGTGCACCCTGGGCGGGCATTCAGGGTGCGCCGTCTTCTTCTTCCCCGCCTCTTCTTCCTCTGACGTCTTCGGGTCCCGTCCTCCTCCGGCACTTGCTCGCGGACACTGATAAAAAAAAAAATAGCCCGGGCGCATGCGCAGTAGCACGCGGCTTCTACTACGGCTACTGCGCATGCGCCCGGGCTATTTTTTTTATTATCAGTGTCCGCGAGCAAGCGCCGGAGGAGGACGGGACCCGAAGACGTCAGAGGAAGAAGAGGCGGGGAAGAAGAAGACGGCGCACCCTGAATGCCCGCCCAGGGTGCACGTTCCGTAAGTAGAGAACATTCTTTTTTAAGTTATTATTTTAAAACGGGGGGGTAGTTTAATATAACTTTTACAGTGCCTGAATAGCCTTTTTAAAGGCTATGCACGCATATGTGGGGCTCTATCAGCATGATTTTGCTGATAGAGCCCCTTTAAACTTTACTCTGAGAACTTATATCAGACTTGTGCAGCTTCCCGGTGTGAGTAGTAGTTTCCATTTGGTTGGCTACTCCCAGACTTGGCATGAAGGATGCCCAGACTATGATGGTGATGGGGTGCCTCTAGTTAATGTATAACCTTCTGTCTCTCCCAGTATTAGATCTGGGAGGTGAGCAAAGTGAAGTCCCAAGGGTCTAAATACCTGGATGCAAAATGGGTCCTGGCTGACTGCTTCTTATAAGCAGTGTCCACTGGGATGCTGCACATTGATGGTCCCTTCTCTCAGATCTCCAGACAACACTCCTCCCACTGTCTCATGTTACTTGTTGCTAATGAGTCGCCCCGGCTCGGCCTATGTGGATTCACGGTGCGAGCAGGCCCGACACCAGGGGCGGCAGCGCCTTGAAAAAGGGGAGTTTTAAGTAAAAAATGGATTAAAGAAAAATAAAAGTTTGTCGTGACGCCAGTTGGGGTTTCGGCTTGAGGTGAAGCCGGGCACTGTAGATAGGGCCTCTGGGAATAGGTGGTGATGCAGTGCCAGATGTTATACCCTCCCCAACCAGGGCAGGTCCCAAGGCCAGATGATATAGGTGAGGAAGGGATGATTTCCAGGAGGAGTAACAGAGGATCGATGGAAGAATACAGTCCAGACAGGGGTTAACCAAACACTTACAGTTTACTTCTGTAGTCAGCAGGAGATAACAGATGTTACAGGAGGATTCACCTTGCTCCAGTATAGTGAGATGCCAGTCTTCCCTTTTACCACCAGTATGATTCAGCCTTCCACTGCTGCTCAAACTCTCTAATAGATTTCCTCTGGTCCTGGGTTCCAGGAGCTCAGAGGTTAATTACAACTGGGTAGATCCCCCTTCTGGACAGCAGGTAACGCGAGTTCTTTGGGATGCTGGATGCACACACTCACCCCAACTCTGTATGTTACTGAGCCTCCAGGAATCTTGCAATCACTAGGCCTGGGTCCAGTGAGTCTCTCAATGTTCTTAGTGTTTCTCACACTAGTTAGGAATTGATGGTCCTATAACTGCAGCTCCGTGCCTGTGAGGTCTCATCTCACCTCTGCAGGTCTCCGGCCTCCTGTGCTATCACACCATGAGGCTGCAGCATACCCTGCACCTCAACACACCTGCTCCTCTCTCCTACACACTCCTACTCCACATCTGGAACTGAAAAAGAGAGAGACCCTCTTCCAGTCTGTAGCTCCACCCCTTTTCTTAAAGGGACAGTGTCTGTGGAACTTTGTGTGTGCTAACAGGGTGACTGGATCTCACTATACCTTCACAGTACACAGTATAGATCACATAAGATGACATTTGTAGTGACCCACTCTGTGGGGCGCTACACTAAAGATGAGCAAATTTTTCAAAATTCCTAAATGATTCCATCCTAATTAATTTGCATTGAATTGCATTAAAAACAGATATTTCCTAGCTGCAGAGAGCCTGTATAGTGCTGTGGCACACGGTGCCTTGCAGTAATACACATGGGGAGTCTGCTGCGGTAGTGAAACAATACAGTAAGTCAGTATGACACGCACATGACAGGCTTCAATCTTAGAACCGCTATTCTGCTTCATTACTCTGTATTAATTCCTCCTTATCCTTTCTCTACACTTTTAATGCTTTTTCCTGAACTTCTATTGAGAAAACTATCAGTCTTCAAGTCTTTTCACGTCTCTCCCTACTCTAAGTACTCTGGAAAATGCCTGAATCCAAAATGGCGGAGGGTTTGTTATAGGACTGTGACATCACAGGGCTGGATGGCTGCTAATTGTCTGCACACATGGCATTGTGAGTGATTCCACGTTCCCAGTGTTCCTTCCCCCATGCATACTGAATTATTACCACGAAGCGTGAGGAAATCCAGATTCAATGCAAATTGAATATTTCGTGAAATAGAGATCGAATTCCTCTTCATCAACTTTGATTCCATCATCTCTACTTGTTAAATTCACTGGCTAGCACTATTGCCTTACAGCGTTGGAGTCCTAGGTTCAAATCCAATGAAAACAACATCTGCAAGGAGTTTGTACATTCTCCCAGTGTTTGGTGGTTTCCTCCGGGTACTCCAGTTTCCTCCCACACTACAAAGACATCCTGATAGGGAATGTAGGTTGTGAGCCCTCTATGGAACAGTGACTGATAATGTCTATAAAATAAAGTGCTGCAGAATATGATGGCGCTATATAGGTAAACAAAAAAAAACATAAAAAATTCATGGCCCATCTGAGACATCACCCAACTCGCTGCCCTATGTTACTTGCCATATTCATTATCATCTCTGAGATCTCCAGACAACGCCTAGCTCGCTGCCCAATGGTATTTGTTACATATATGGTCACTTCTCTCAGTTATAAGGGGGTAGCAGTAGCAAATGCTATGGGCCCTGGACTCTGTTGGGCCCCTGAAGGCTGTGCAATCACCTACTGACTTCTATAGGAGAGTGTACTAGGCAGGGTCTATGCCCTAATACAGGGGGAGTGAGGAGACGCTGAGCTATGTGCACCACCTACTGACTTCTATAGGAGAGTGTAGTGGGCAGGCACTATGAAGCTGAGCTGTTACCTTCGACTCTTGTCAATGATGTGATCCTCTAATTACATTATTGGTGTAGCTCTGCTCAATGCTGCCACCTGTGTACACAGCACAAGCTGACAAGTGTTGGCCTAATAAGTGTAAAACCTACAAAAATAATTTTTTGAACATACATTTGTTAGATACCTCTATTTTGTTAAGACTTGAGACTCTTCAAGGCAAACAAAACAAGCTGTCCTCGGTGTGGAAGCAAAAGCCTGATGTTACTGTTCGATTTTATGACAACCTTTCACTAATTTATCTTTCTAGACTGCAGCTCTCCTACAGATAATCTCAGGTTAATCTGGGCAAAGTGCACTGGGTATAAAACTAATGCTACAAAAATTGTCTACAGAATGGTCTTCACCATGAGATGCAAAGTGAGAAGTAACATGGAGAGATGAGAGAGCATCAACATGAAGGAAATTTCCAGAACTCCTCGACCACGAGCCAGAAACCTGATGGACTGCTGTGCTTTTTCAAAAAGTTCCTTACCTGGCTCATTAGCAGCAATGGTGCGGACCTAACCATTCAGAGACAGAGGCATGATGTCTGGTGCAAACAGGTTTATTTTAAAAATAACAAAATGCATAAACCTTCTCGGTAGGTACAAAAAACATCAAAAAACCTGCTCGTCCGAGCACTAACTAAACAGTATAAGGCTACCTATACCTGTGGCTTACTACTAGCCGCCTGAACACATCAAATAACACAACTAGGTCTCATTGGACTCTCAGTATTCCAGAATAGACCATGGCACTTCCTCTCGCTCCCAGGGTTTGCCCTGATGCTTTGCAGTTGTTTACGGCCCACAACAGGGCTGAGGCCTACTCAACATACCCATATATCCCAATACATCGAAAAACGTGCCAATATACAAATGGGGCAAGTGTGAATAGCAACTTACATATAAACAGAGTGATGGTGGCAAATCCAGAGAGGAGAAAGGAACAGACGCGCCCCGATGCACATTTGGGCTACAACATCGTCAAGGGGGTGTGTCTGGGTACATGTCAGCCAGGTATTTATAAGACATAACCGCCAATAGGAAGAGAGTAGCAGAAACATACCTAATCTGTGAGAAGATGGCTGGCGTGTCTATATCACATGAAAATAAGAAAAATATATAAAAATATATGAACGTGTGAAGAAATGCAGTCCAAAGACATATGGATAAGAAGGAGGTGAGATCGCGATCTTCTAAGAAAGCTGGCAGTAGACCATGGCTAATTGAGATGGGAATATACTGCAGGCCGGACTGCCTGACATAATGCTGTGACTTGTAGTCTCCCTCACTTTACTGCTGGCTATTAGAGATGAGCGAGTACTGTTCGGATCAGCCGATCCGAACAGCACGCTCGCATAGAAATGAATGGACGTAGCCGGCACGCGGGGGGTTAAGCGGCCGGCCGACGTCAAAGCGGAAGTACCAGGTGCATCCATTCATTTCTATGGAGCGTGCTGTTCGGATCGACAGTACTCGCTCATCTCTACTGGCTATGTGTCGCTCACTTGGTTAGCAGCTTTCCTTCCTCTCACCTTCAGAGCCTCTGAGCATTACAAACAATAACGGTGACAGCTCCAGCGGGCGGTGACAGTTCTGGCGGACGGCTGACTGCAGGATGACTGAAGGCTTGAAACACTAATGAGACAGGTGTCGCTAAATTTCAGAGACTGCCTGAATCTAGAAGAGACAGGTGGACATGTGAGGCTCGGATCACTGGCTAATAAATACTTTCTCCTACCTAAATTAGCAACTTAGATGGCAATGCAAGCAAAGAGGGAGTCCTGACACGTGTCAGCATGGAGGGGTCACTGCGCAAACTGCCCTCTAGAGCAATGAAGGACAAGAGACTTCAAAAACCTCACATCACTAATGAGCTAAACCGCCATATGTGAGACAGTGTACTACCGCCACACCCTTCTCTGCCAAAGACCTAAAACACTAGCAAATGACAAACAGATGATATCTCATACAGGGCACTCACGTAAAGAAGTCCTCCGTGCATGGAAAGCATCGTCACTGCACAGGTTGCAAAGTCTAAAACTTTAGACATGAAACTCGGTCTGTGAGTTGGCTGTAGTTACCAACCAGGACTTTATACCGGAGAGAGACTCCTAGCAATATATATATATATATATATATATATATATATATATATATATTTAGATTTATATATAGTCTCTGCCCCCCCCCTCCTTCCCAATAATATATACTGTCCTGTACTATAATCACTACTATAATCACTTAAGGCCAGTATACAGGGGAGGACTCTAAGCAGTATCCTGGAGTAGCTGCTATTTTTTTGTTTGTCTATTGTGCCTACAGACTATGTTGGTATGTCCCGTCTTATACAGTGTTGGCCAAAAGTATTAGCACCCCTGCAATTCTGTCAGATAATACTCAGTTTCCTCCAGAAAATGATTGCAAGCACAAACTCTTTGGTATTAATATCTTCATTTATTTTGGTGGCGGCGGTTTACTTTAAAACTGACCGCCGGAAAGCCATCCCCTATCCAGTTTCTCCAGGGATCAGGATGGAAACATGGTGGGCGGACATTGGCGCAAGTGTGACTATGGTTGATTCACTGCTCCTGTGTACTGAACTCTCCAAACGACTGACCATGGCTAATCTACTGTGCCTGTGTACCAAATTCTGCAAACGTCTGACCACGGTTTCTTCTACTCCTGAGGTACTATTTCTATATCTCCTATCTTTAAATTACTGTACTGTTTACCACGCCAATTGGACTCCAGATGTGTCAACTATCATCGTTACACCCAGCCTATGTTGCTGGTGAAATGTTCTCTCCTCTAGATGTAGAAGATGTCTTCTTGTCACTGTCACTGCTCTAAGTGTAGAGGATGTCCCCTTGTCACTGTCCTAGATGTAGAGAATTTCCCTTGTCACTGTCCTGGGTGTAGATGATGTCCCCTTGTCACTGGCCTAGGTGTAGAGAATTTCCCCTGTTACTGTCCTGGATGTAGAGGATGTCCCCTTGTCACTGCCACTGGTCTAAGTGTAGAGGATGCCCCCTTGTCACTGTCGCTGGCCTAGGCATAAACAGATCATTAGAAAATTCTTTGTCCTATCCCTTCATGCACTTGTACATTATTAGGTCTCCACGTAGATGTATTTTCTCTTGTAATCTTAATGTCCGCCAGTCTGTTAATATTTCTTTGTAATTCAATCATTCCATTTCTCAAATTGTCATAGTCATCTTTTCTGCCATCAATTCTGATATCACCAATATGGCTTGTGACCCCAGTGAGCCAATAAAATGCAAAAAGACAAAATATGTATACCCTATTTGATCAATCTGGAACCTCAATGTGTTACTTCCCCAACACATGGAACGATCTTACCAGAGATATGGTTTTTTTTTTCATGTGGAATTTCCTAGGGTGTGCAAACTGTGAGGCAGAGGCCAGGAACAGGTGCAAAAGAGACAGGTTCTCCACCACATGAGGGAGTCACTGAATACAGAACTGACTCTGTAAGGCCCTTAATAAAATGTTCCTCTATCACCTATGATTTGATCCCACCCTTATAAAATCAGTACCCAAACTTGCCTTAAATCCGATTGATCCTGGTATGCCCTATTCCTATACATATTTGGGTTTAGGCTAAATTGGTGACGAGGGACCTGAAATACAAACTTCCTCATAACTGCACAATAAAAGAAATGGTGGCACTAGGGACGTTGGACCATTACCATAAAGGAGGTAATGTGGTAGTCCTGGATAGTCAGGCATATCTGCACATGTGTATACAACTGTTGATTGATGCCGAGGGTTATGTGAGTCTGAGCTCTAAGCCAACATATTTGTTGGATGAGTTGAAAGAATTGTTGACCACAGCAAGGGCCAAGGTCTTGATCAGTTATCCTGAATTAGGATTTGATGACAACATTTTATGCCCTTCCCAAGATCCATAACGGCACCGAATTATCACATTTATTAATTTTTTACTTGTTTTATAAGCAGGAACCGAGATACAGCGATGGGAGCCCCTATACATGAACTTGTGGGAGGAAACAGTACTTTTCAGGGATGTACCTATACCAAAGGATGAGTGCATCATGCTGTGGGTGATGGGTTTATTGAATTTGCTAGTTACACTTATTCGTTAGTTATATTCTACTATCCTCCTCCTCCCCTGTGATATTCTACTATCGTCCTCCTCTGTAATATTCTTCTATCTTCCTCCTCCTCTATAATATTCTACTATCGTCCTCCTACTTGATATTCTACTATCCTCGTCCTTCTCCTCTTCTGTGATATTCCACTATCTTCCTCTGTGATATTCTATCCTCCTCCTCCTCTGTAATATTCTACTATCCTCCTCCTCTTTCATCTCTTCTATGATATCCTACTATTTTCCTCCTCCTCTGAGATATTCTACTATCCTCCTCCTCCTCTATAATATTCTACTATCCTCTTCCTCCTCCTCTGTGACATTCTACTATCATCCTCCTCTTTCTTCTCTTCTATGATATCCTACTATCCTATTTTCCTCCTCCTCTGAGATATTCTATTCTCCTCCTCCTCTGTGATATTCTACTATCCTCCTCCTCCTCTGTGATATTCTACTATCCTCCTCCTCCTCTGTGATATTCTACTATCCTCCTCCTCCTCTGTGATATTCTACTATCCTCCTCCTCCTCTTCCTCTGTGATATTCTATTATCCTCCTCCTCTTCCTCTGTGATATTCTATTATCCTTCTTTAAATTTCCATCAGCCTCTATTATTATATAAAGTTTGTCAATTGTTTCTCTTCACAGAGAAATCTTTGTAATTGATTCTTAATACCTCTTAACCAATGGGACCCCCCTTCTATACGATGAATGCACTCAACATCTATTGGCAGGTTGGAGTCCTCAGTACTTTTATACCATCATGGTCATTTATAAGAATTGGCTCCCAGATGCTACAGCTGCTGCCACCACCAGTAGGGTGTGTGTAAGAGTACAAGTTCTACCACTGGTCATAAAACAATATGGATGATGAAGTGGGTACCTCAAGTTGTTCAGGTCGAGAGCTAAGACTAGGTTGATGGTTATGTTTGTAATTTTATTCCTTGGACACTTTTACTTCATCTGAAGTCTTATAATTAGAAAAGAAAAAGTGGAATTTGTAAGAAATGAAAGATCGGGAGTAATGATACTGTAATCCACAGCCGCGCCTTTGCTGCACAAATACTCCAGTTCTTCAAAGCTTGTAATTATTTTATAATGAAGGAGAAAATGAGTTAATGGTGTCAAGGCTGGAAATCCTACAAGTAGGTCCCTGGGAAAGTTCATCTTATTAGTGGCTACGAATCCTCAATAATAAGCTGGACTGGCTGATCACCTGGATGCACTGCACAGAAAGGGTCACAGCAGGCTCTACCTGCTACCTTTGGAATCCAGGGGCCACTTCTTATGGCCTTCTTCAACTCTGTGGTAGCATCAGCCATCTTCTTTGGAGTGGCCTTCTGGAGGAGTAGCATACCAGCCAGGGACAGAAATAGTCTTGACAGACTGGATAGAAGGGCCAGGTCTGTCCTGGGGAGCCCCTGGACCCAGTACAGGTGGTGGGTGACAGAAGGATACTGTCCGTGGTGACCTCCATGCTGGAGAACAACTCCCATCCCATGTATAAGACTATGTTCTCTGAATATGTCATTGTTCCTGGGATGTGTATTGAGCATGAGGAAGATCTCGTTACGATGCTCAACTGCCCCAGGACATGTTCTCGTGGCTAGATCCACATGCTCGTGGCTAGAACTTGTTTGGAAAATGCTGGGGTCCTGGGGTTGTTTCAATAACATTTTTGGTGCTGACAGACTCCCTCTAATTTTTACTGGGAAGATGGAAAAAAATATCAGACTGCATTTGCCATTTTCTTATGGTTTGTTTTTTCAGCCTTGAATGTGCTACTTACTGACATTTTGGCCCAAATGACCATAATATAGGATATCCAGGTACACTGGACTGCAAAAACAGGGGCACCAAAGCAGCGTAAACACAGGGACAAAAAACATCTGAGCACAGTCAGGAGAATTGATTAGTGACAGTGAATTATATCTCACCTGTAAACACACAAGCAACCAGAAGAAACAAGAACACACATTGTAAACTGTGGGATTTGCAGAATCTTCAGTCGTTTGCATAGAGCAACAGTTTGTAGACATGTCTGTGTAGGCTGTGAGGAGAATCAACCTCTCCCCTCTGCATTCACTGGGTAAAGAGAGAAAAAAGGACGGCCCCCTACAATCACTGTCTTTCTGTCTTGCTTATCTAACATACTTTTGTGGTAACAAATGAGTGAAACGTAAATTAGCTAAAGAGAAGACAACTAGTGGCAGGAACTTTACAATTTTTTTCTCTGGCAGAAAGCAGACATATTTTCAATTAAAGTGCACTGTATTTTGGTCCAAAATCGCATGATCTATGAAATAAGACTAAGTTGTCTGTAAAGTTACTGACCATTTAAATAAATGTTGTAATATAAAAAATGCGTGATGAGATTTCCTTCTATCTAGTATAATCTGTAGACCACAACAGGGCAGATCTGAAATGGGGGGGGGGGGGGCAGCAAATGCTTAGTCCTATTACTGTATGGAGACTGCCTCAAGTTTTCAGATCAACTTTAAGTGACTGTCAACAAGTCCATGCGCAATACTAGAAACATTCAAAAAATGTTCCATTGACAGTAATCTAATATCACCTCTGACCTCACTTCCATATAATGATCGAAACGTCTAAATACGAGATTTATCCTGCATGCCAGAATAATATCTGCCTGTCAACAAGAAAACTGCACAAAACCCATTATAAGGCTCATCACAGAAGGGCGACACATCAATAGGACAACAAGGGCTTAGTGTGAGTGTGAATGCGCCCATATCCCTGGGACAGGTTAATAGGATCCCTGGGATTTATGACTCTTACTTCTGCTGCCTGTTGTCTTCCAGACCTTATAAATAGCAAATGGTAAAGATTTCATAAATGCTTCAAGATCATTCCAAGCATGGGAAGTGGCACAATACTCATCATCAACTATAGGTACATTGCCATACATTCTGCTGGTATTGAAGCACAAATAAAATCTGCATAAAACAATAGGAATAATCACATGGAAATAATTGTCAGGGTATTAAGTGACATATTAAAGATGGCAAATACATGAAGGGGCAGCACAAAGAACTTTCTAATGATCTTTTTGTCTTCAAATGGATCAACTTGCCTGAAAATTCTAAAAATATCACCAACAAAACTTTTTTCTTCTTTTTTGCTGCCTGGCTCTTACCTCTGATTGTTTGTATCCTGGGATCCTGTCAGTAATCTGCTGCCTGGCTCTTACCTCTGATTGTTTCTATCCTGGGATCCTGTCAGTAATCTGCTGCCTGGCTCTTACCTCTGATTGTTTGTATCTTGGGATCCTGTCAGTAATCTGCTGCCTGGCTCTTACCTCTGATTGTCTGTATCCTGGGATCCTGTCAGTATTCTGCTGCCTGGCTCTTACCTCTGATTGTTTGTATCCTGGGATCCTGTCAGTAATCTGCTGCCTGGCTCTTACCTCTGATTGTTTGTATCCTGGGATCCTGTCAGTAATCTGCTGCCTGGCTCTTACCTCTGATTGTTTGTATCCTGGGATCCTGTCAGTAATCTGCTGCCTGGCTCTTACCTCTGATTGTCTGTATCCTGGGATCCTGTCAGTATTCTGCTGCCTGGCTCTTACCTCTGATTGTTTGTATCCTGGGATCCTGTCAGTAATCTGCTGCCTGGCTCTTACCTCTGATTGTTTGTATCCTGGGATCCTGTCAGTAATCTGCTGCCTGGCTCTTACCTCTGATTGTTTGTATCCTGGGATCCTGTCAGTATTCTGCTGCCTGGCTCTTACCTCTGATTGTTTGTATCCTGGGATCCTGTCAGTAATCTGCTGCCTGGCTCTTACCTCTGATTGTTTGTATCCTGGGATCCTGTCAGTAATCTGCTGCCTGGCTCTTACCTCTGATTGTCTGTATCCTGGGATCCTGTCAGTAATCTGCTGCCTGGCTCTTACCTCTGATTGTTTCTATCCTGGGATCCTGTCAGTATTCTGCTGCCTGGCTCTTACCTCTGATTGTTTGTATCCTGGGATCCTGTCAGTAATCTGCTGCCTGGCTCTTACCTCTGATTGTCTGTATCCTGGGATCCTGTCAGTAATCTGCTGCCTAGCTCTTACCTCTGATTGTTTCTATCCTGGGATCCTGTCAGTATTCTGCTGCCTGGCTCTTACCTCTGATTGTTTGTATCCTGGGATCCTGTCAGTAATCTGCTGCCTGGCGCTTACCTCTGATTGTTTCTATCCTGGGATCCTGTCAGTAATCTGCTGCCTGGCTCTTACCTCTGATTGTTTCTATCCTTTTAACCCCTTGGATGCAGCAGTCAAGCATGACCTCTGCAGACCAGGTATATATATATATATATATATATATATATATATACACACACTGAGGCTACCCTATACACGTCTGGACTCTATTAACTCATTCAGTTACTTCTTAAGACAATTGTGTGCATTGGATTGTATTTAGTGTTATCAGAGTACAGGGGGCTAAAGATTTTTGCACGTCACAGTCACACTTGTCAGATGTTTATTGGATTACAATTGGATTACCTTGTGTCATTTTCCTTCGACTTCACAATTATCTGATACTTTGTGTTGTTACCACTTAAATTCTGCAGAAAATACAATTAAGATTGTAGTAGTCACAAAATGTGAAAAACTTTAAGGGATATGAATACTGTTGTAAGGTCCAATATGCAGGATATAATGTATATACTAGAAGGTTCGATTCCCGCTTAGTTCACCAACTCTATAGAAACAATAATGGTCTATATAAGACTTTCTGAAAATGAGCTTCTATTCTGCCCCTACAGATCCAGACATTTCTGGAGACTCTGCTCCTTCTGCGACTAACGTACAATCTTTGAGTATAAAGCGCCCGGCTGGTGGGTAATTAATATTCAGGCTTTTGTCTGTCTGAATTACCTGGAATAATATTCAGTGGTAGCCGAGAATTGCAAAGACTATAAATGGAAGGAAAGACAAAAAGGAGGTCGGAGGGTCCTTTATAGGAACAATCTTCAGGCTACAGCTTTATTTCATCCAAGAAAATGAGGCGATACATCATTTCTACCTTGTGTTTGGGGGAGGGGGGAGATTGGAGGCCGATTGTCACACACACAAAGCCCTGCACAGCCTCTGGATTTAGATAGTTGCCAGGCCAGAAGTTATTGTGCTGTGAGAGTCAATTATTCTGATCCCTTATCTGCATAACAAGAGCTCCAAAAATAAAGGGGACACCCTGAGGAAACCCAAGGAAAGCACAGAGAGCATTCCTCCCCATAGAGTGTAAAGAAAACAAAAAAATTCTGCCTGTAGATGGAGCTCAGGATCTGACCATGGACTGATTATATAAAACCACCACTAGAGGGAGCTCAGGAGTTGACTGCAGACTGATTAAATACATCCACCACTAGGGGGAGCTCAGGAGCTGACCACAGACTGATTATATATAGTCACCACTAGAAGGAGCTCAGGAGCTGACCGCAGACTGATTATATACAGCCACCGCTAAAGGGGGCTCAGGAGCTGTCCACAAACTGATTATATACAGCCACAACTAGAGGGGGCTCAGGAGCTGACCATAGACTGATTAAATACAGCACATGTGCAAGAGTAGAATAATATAGTGGACACTATCACATTGTATATAAAGTCTATATATGGTGATAGGAGTACGTAGCTGTATTGTTGATATTCAGGAGAGGATCCAGGGGAACGCTGGAAGCAGTATCATCCAAAGTACAAACGAAGATAGTGGAGGGGCGGCACACAATCCTTTTATTGAACACATTGCAGACAGGTATCAGCTGTGGACATACAGACAGCAACAGGCCGTTTCGCGCTTACAGCGCTTCTACAGGCTTGACAACTCTATACATAGCCACTACTACAGAGCGCTCAGGGGTAGAAATGGACGCATTAGCTTGCAATGAGCTGGGTTCAGCCCAAATATTCAAAATTGTGAACTTTTGCTTTGGACAAACAAAAATGGCCATGATACAAGAAAATGGCTGTCGCCACGTGTTAGACCAGTAACAACAATACAGGCAATATCATGTATACATACCTCCCAACCATCCCAGATTCAGCGGGACAGTCCCGGATTTCAGGTCCTGTCCCACTTTCTCGGTCGGTGGCAGGTATGTCCTGGGTCCAACTCATCTCTGTCTGGAGGACGTGAATGGTTTGAACACAATGATGAAGCAGGAGGCGCCCACAGACATCTCCTTTGTTCCAGCGTGATAGTATTTTATAATTGCTTTCTTGAGCTTAAAATGAGATAAAGAATTTATGGCTTGACCTAACGGCAATGGACCGAACATTTGGTGGAAAAGTTGTATCAAGCTCCCTCTCCCAGCCATTAATAAAGGTTGACAAGGGGTCATCCGGAGGCACCAGGTCAGAATAGGGAGGAAAGTACCTGGGAGAATGTGAGCGGCTAGAGTTGGTGGTAAAGGTGAGTAAAGGCGAGTGATGAGCTACGGGAAAGTCTGGGCTACCCGAGATAGAGGTCAATGGACCATCATTATTGAATAACTGTTTGACAGAGGTGTGAAGATAGCAAGCCCCCACAACCTTGACATGCCACGTCTAGAAGGCTGTGATTTGTCTTATCTGACCTGTGGCATTTATGAAGCCATGATATTTATTTATTTCTCTTACTTATATAGCGCCATCATATTCCACAGCGCTGCACAGATATTGTCAATCACTGTCCCATATCGGGCTCACAATCTACATTCCCTATCAGTATGTCTTTGGACTGTGGTAGGAAACCGGAGTACCCAGAAAAAACTGACGCCATCATGGGGAGAAAATACAAACCTCTTGCAGATGTTGTCTTTGGTTGGATTCAAACTTAGGACTCCAGCTCTGCAAGGCTGCAGTACCAACCACTGAGCCACAATAATAACCACTGAGTCACTGTGCTGGCAAAGGGAGTCCAGGAGAATAGAGCACAGAGCCCCCTCCACAGCAAACCAGAGTTTAGTTCTAGTGGAGTGGTGCCAAACCAGTATGCATGTAGTGACTGCAGCCAAGTAATAGCCCTTACAAGCAGTCCCTGGACTGATAGTCCTCCTGTCTATTTAGGTCTAGTCAGTGTTTGTTTGGCTATTCTGGGGGTTTCAAGGCCAAGATGAATTTGGAAAATAATTTTTGGACCGTGGAGAGAAAGTCTTTAGGAAGTACTACTGGAATTGTCTGGAAGAGGTAGAGGAGTCTGGGTAGAACATTCATCTTTAGGAGATTGATGAGGCCCAGCCTGGAGAAACCTTTGCTGTCCCAAGGAGTTAAGTCTCATTGTATAGCTCTAAGAGCGGGGAAGAAGTTAAGGGAGTAAGTGCCATCATCACTGATGAAAAGCTCTCCACCCTGATCGCTAAATCCCATCTCACCTCCTGCACACTTCACCCGATCCAGTCACATCACACCCCAAGTCATTACTCCGGCCCTAACCTATCTTTCAACCTATTCCTAACCAATGGATCCTTCCCCTCTGCCTTCAAACATGCCACAGTCACACCTATATGTAAGAAACCCTCCCTCGACCCGTCCTCTTCAGTCAACTATTGCACCATCTCACGCTTCCTGTGCACCTCAAAACTCCTTGAGCAAAACTTCCACTCCGAACTACCCTCCCATCTATTGTCCAAGTTACTCTTTGACAGACTACAGTCAGGGTTCAGACCCCACACAACCGTCTCCAAGATTTCTCCCATGCATAACCCATTCTCTGGAACACATTATCACGACACATAAGACTGAACCCCACAATCACAAGCTTCAAGAAAGCTCTGAAGACTCACCTATCTACAACACCCAATAACACTACTGTCACCACACCACCATCCGAATAGTCTCTCCCCTCACCTTCTGTCTCTATCCCTGTTCCCTCATAGATTGTAAGCCCTCGCGGGCAGGGCCGTCTATCCCACTGTGCCAGTGATTACTGTTAGTATTATATTTGCTCTGTATATTTTGTGTACCGTATGTAAACCCTCAAATATACAGCACCATGAAATTAATATAATAATGTACAGCGCCATGGAAGTAATATAATAATGTACAGCACCATGGTATTAATATAATAATGTACAGAGCACCATAGAATTAATATAATAATGTAGAGCACCATAGTATTAATATAATAATGTACAGCACCATGGTATTAATATAATAATGTACAGCACCATGGTATTAATATAATAATGTACAGAGCACCATAGAATTAATATAATAATGTAGAGCACCATGGAATTAATATAATAATGTACAAAGCACCATGGAATTAATATAATAATATACAGAGCACCATGGAATTAATATAATAATGTACAGCACCATAGTATTAATATAATAATGTACAGAGCATCATAGAATTAATATAATAATGTAGAGCACCATGGGATTAATATAATAATGTACAAAGCACCATGGAATTAATATAATAATATACAGAGCACCATGGGAGTAATATAATAATGTATGAGCACCATGGGTATAACACAATAATGTACAGAGCACCATGGAATTAATATAGTTATATACAGCACCATGGAATTAATATAATAATGTACAGAGCACCATGGAATTAATATAATAATGTACAGCACCATAGAATTAATATAATAATGTACAACATCATGGAACTAATATAATAATGTACAGCACCATAGAATTAATATAATAATGTACAGCACCATGGGAGTAATATAATAATGTATAGCACCATGGTATTAATCTAATAATGTACAGCACCATGGATTTAATATAATTATATACAGCATCATGGAATTAATAGTGCTATATAAATAATCAATAATAAGTGTCTAATTCCGGGGAAGATATACCCCCAGATAATTAATGGAGTTCAGTGACTAGGTAAAGGGGAAAAAGGAGAAAAGTGAGCACATCAGTGAATACGGGAGGGAAATGTTAAGGGCTGTACTTTTGGTGAGGTATTTTCTAATTGCTAGAGAATTATATGTGGGGATTTCACGGAGGAGCGAAGGGAGTGACATCAGTGGTTGTGTGTAAAATACAAGGACATCATCCATGAACGCCAAAGTTTTGAGATGGAGATCCCAGACACGAGACCCCTGTATGTCTGGGTTGTGCCAGAAACCTACGAAGTGATTTGCTAGTGTGAACCTTGGGTAAAGAAGCAGAATCACACAAGCTAGGCTTAGATACATCACATGCTTCTTGGTCTCCCCTCCATATTATTGCACATCCCCAATTACCTGAATCTGCAGAGCCGCGTCTTAATAAATTCAGAGCTGCAGATGAGGAAGCAAAGGGATAAAATATTGAGAGACTTTCATTACGAGACTGATTGTTTGCAGACGAGGATCCTTTGCATTAGGCGAGATAGAACGTTTTCTCTGTGAAGTTTTGCGCTTTGTTATCTCTTCCTTCTGCTTTGAATGTTCTTTTTAAGTTTTGGAAGCAGGTGGAAGTCCCCGGGGGGAAGGCACTGATCAAACGTCATTTCTAACAGAGACGAGCTCTAAAGTCTGACAAACCCGGATAAAGTAGTCACAAAATGCCTCCTCAGAAGCAATTACGTGTGAATGGAGATGTAATGGTTCTTTCATGAAGTACTAATGAGACACTTGTAGTCACTTCATCTTCATCAGCGCCAGGTACCGGAATCGGGATTGTAAGCAACTGCTTTATTATTCGCTGCCGATCCAGCTCTGCTATAAAGCACATGGACTGGAGGTCAAACAATGATCTACAAACCCCAGGACACAAAACACACACAAGAGGTTCTGCAATATCATAAAATAACACAATTCTTCAAGATCTCTGCTGTCACTGTGTATTCAGAGTCTCACCGAGCTTCACCTGTGACAATACACAGGGGGGAAATTAGCTTGGGTTAATATTGGATCTAATATTAATGGAAGTCTATTGATGTATATGCACACATTTTATTGTATTATATATCTAATATTATACATATACACACACACATATAATTGTAATATTTTATATACATATATATATACACACACACACACACACACACACACACACACACACACACACACACACACACACACACACTGTGAGAAGATGACAGGCAGCATGCTGAAGTCCCAGTATATCTCCCAGAGATTTTTGACCTATGTGTGGTCCAGGGTAGATCTTGAGTAGGCCTCAGCCCCAGGTGTAGGTTCCAGACTCTTAACTGGGCCATAAAAGGCTGCAGAGCCTGCACTTCACGGCAGATCCTGCGGGTAAGAGGAGGCACCATGATCTGTCCTGACACTGTGAGACGGTATTGTGCTACTTTTGGTTGTTTTGTGTGGTTGGTAGTAAGCCCCACGTACAGTTAGTACTTATTGTTTAGTTAATGCTCGGACGAGCAGGGTTTTGCTTCATCCTGTTTTTGCCTGAAGTTAAGGCTGTATTTTATTTTGCTCATTTTTGTGACTAACGTGAAAATTTATTTTTGCTGTTTTTCTATTATTAATAAGGTTACAAGAACTATTATATAAGGGAGGATTTATAAGGAGAGTCTATTATTAAATAAAGCTAGGGGAACTATTATCCCCCTGTGAGGATAAGAGACTCCCAGCTATGTATTTTTTCAATTATGTATTTGGCCTCAGTGAGTTATTACCTGGCCAGACTTCTCATACCCAGGGTTCCAGTTAACAAAAGCTGTTTAATTGCAGGAAGGGGGCTCGTCAGCTATTATTATTATTATTATTATTACTACTATTATTATTATTATTATTATTACTACTATTATTATTATTATTATTACCATTGCTATTATTGTTATTATTAATATTATTGTTACCATTATTGTTACCATTGTTATTATCGCTACTATTATTATTGGTATTGATATCACTATTATTATTAATGTTACTATTACGATGATGATAATTCTTTCTGGGACTTTTTTTTTCGCACAAGCCCCTCTTCACACTGTGCTGACAAATCTTCCGACACGTGCAGCATTGGAGGATTTTTTGGTTTTGTGTGGATGTTTCTAAATGGAAGGGAATCGCTGACAATTTTTATATATATTTTATGAAACAAACCACTAGAATATCAGTGTCAGGTTTGGATCTGACAGGTCTTGTCTCGTGCATAATGCAGTCCCGTGCCGTTTCGTGTCCACCTAGCAGCCATAACCTGAGGTAGATGAAAAGCAGAAAGGATCATTCACTTTTCTTATGAAAAATTTGTTAAACCCAGAAAAATTACAAAGTAAAAGGGACACGGGTGATTTTTTTTCTTATAGTATTGTCTGAGAGAGAATCTCCTAGACCATCTCCTAGTCACCAGGGCACCCAAGTATCTAAGAGTTTACTAGTAATTCCTCAATCCTGATCATGGTGCCCACTTTCTCATACCACTGGTTGATAGTGGAAGTGAAAGCCATAAGGTGGGCCTGATATGTTTGGCTACCGTGCTCGTCCAGGTAGGGAGGCCATGTTTCTCTGGTGTGAAGGAGGGAGTCCTGCAAAAAGCAGAAACGGGTTGATAACAGCGAGTAGAAGAATAAACTTCTTACATCCAGTACAGTGCTGCAACATAATCCCAAACCAAATTCCTTCACCAGCGCCAACTGCAAGGCCAGATGAGTTTTGTCCAAGTTATAACCACCAGATACCACATGGGAAATAAATCCTCACAAACTGAAAGCTAAGTAGAACCTACAATTCAATTATTTGGAATGTCTGCCCCAGGAGGACAATAAGAAAGGCAAAGTCCCGGGAGTAGTCTGCTAGAAGGGAGAAGACAGTGATATTCCGATAACCTGCCAAAATGTCTTATCTGATAACGAAAAACAGAGAGTCAGTATACCAGGAGATCATGTCAGAACAAGAGTCATAAGACAAATCAGATCTGGTAACAATAGCCAGAGCGTCGGTATACCAGGAGATCACGTCAGGACAAGAACAAGAAGACAAGTCAAATTTGGTAACGATGGCCAGAGGGTCATTATACCAAGAAATCATGTCAGCACAAGCAACAGAAGACAAGTCGTATCTGGTAACAGTAGCCAGAGTGTCGTTATACCAGAAGATGATGTCAGGACAAGAATCATAAGACAGATCAAATCTGGTAACAATAGCCAGAGCGTCGGTATACCAGAAGATCACGTCAGGACAAGAACAAGAAGACAAGTCAAATTTGGTAACGATGGCCAGAGGGTCATTATACCAAGAAATCACGTCAGCACAAGCAACAGAAGACAAGTCGTATCTGGTAACAATAGCCAGAGTGTCGTTATACCAGGAGATCATGTCAGAACAAGAATCAGAAGACAAATAAAATCCAGAAACAATTGCCAATGGGTCGGTATACCAGGAGATCATGTCAGGACAAGAATCAGAAGACAACTGATAATTGATAACAATAGTCAGATGGTCAATATCCCTAGAGATCTGAACAGAGGTAGACAGACAAACAGGTCTCAAAGTCAAACAGGAAACAACTGAAGGCAAGTGCATAAGGTGAAAGAAAGCTTATATATCCCTCCTCAGCTGGGAATTGGACAAGACCAAAGTTGTCACATTGCAGAGGTGTCACAGTCTCAGATTTGATACTCCTGACTGAGGGTGTGGGAATCCACAGGAGTGCCCGTTATCAATAGAGCAGAGAGAGCTTAATAACGCAAACACAGAAATATTAGCAAACAATTTGCTGAAATCCAAAACTTTTGGGAAATTCAAAGATATGTAAACGTTTGCCTCGGGTTGAACAAGAATAGTCAGAAATTAATGGGGAGGATGGAAGCCTGTGACTGCTTCAGCTTCTACAGAGTTAGACCCATACAATGTCCGATTCACCATCTCCCATCATTATTATTATTATTATCGTATCTTGATGCACCTTGAATTGTGATTGTCCACAGAGGGTCTCTCATTGCCGTTACTAACAAAATCTCCTTTTGATAATGGTTTGTTTTGTTAGCCAATTCATACATGGCACAAAAAAAGTGTGTTCTAGTCTAACGCTCAATGACTAGTGTCAGACACTAATACTTTGCTATTTTTTTTTGTATTTTTATTTTATTTATTTTATTATGCAGTGAGAAGTAACATGCCTAGAAAAACAGGGCAGGAAACAGGAAAAAGAAGGGGACAGAAGAAACACTTATGCAAGTACTAACAACAATATTGTGGGTGGCAACAGCAACACTACTTCTTGTTTTGCTGGCACTGCCATTAGCTGCAGGATTTTTGTATTTCTTGAGAATGAAGATTACATTTTTTATCAATTAGCTGGCTCATCTCAGTCACAGGAGGATATTGTGTCCAGAGTGATGTGATCTTGAGTCAAGTTTCTGTGTGGATTGTTAACCTACATCTTCTCCCCTGACACAGATACCTGACAGTCATATGGCACCATCTGAGGTAGCTACTTTTTCTAATTAGAAGTATTCCTCTTCTTTTCGATGATCTGGATGAGAACAGTCTTCATTTATTGCAAGCAGAGCAAGAAGTGGTGGAAGAAAAAAAACATGACTGGTGATGGTGGAGGTAGTAGGAGCAGGGAGTGTGCTACAGGTACCCATTCTGGTAGGGGCACTAGGGGTAATCTGGAGATGCAAATTACAAGAGTGTTCGAGAATCCCATGGCCATTATGAGTCAGAAAAAGTGGGGAAGACCATGATGATTCTTTTATGGATAGCACTTGGCAACCAGGGCAGGGTGAAAAGGTGACTGTTTGTGGTGGAAGTAGTAGTGGTAGCGACCCACTGACATAAAATAAAATCAGGAACTGGCCTGCTGAATTCTGGACACTTGGGAGGTATGGGCTTAGCAATATATGAATTATACACAGGGCAGGGTAGTATATGTAATATACACAGTGCACGGTAGGCTTAGCAGTAGATGTATTGTACACAGTGCAGGGCAGGGCAGTATATGAATTATACACAATACAGGGTAGTATATGTATTATATACAGTGCAAGGTAGTATATGTATTATACACAGTGCAGGGCATGTTTAGCAGTATAGCAGTATATGTATTATACACAGTTAAGGGCAGGCCTAGCAGTATATGTATTATACATAGTGCAAGATAGTATATGTATTATACACAGTGCAGGGCAGGCCTAGCAGTATATGTATTATACATAGTTCAAGATAGTATATGTATTACACACAGTGCAGAGCATGTTTAGCAGTATATGTATTATACACAGTGCAGGGCAGGCCTAGCAGTATATGTATTATACACAGTGCAGGGTAGTATATATATTATATACAGTGCAGGGTAGTATATGTATTATACACAGTGCAGGGCAGGCCTAGCAGTATATGTATTATACACAGTGCAGGGCAGGCCTAGCAGTATATGTATTATATACAGTGCAGGGTAGTATATGTATTTTACATAGTGCAGGGCATGCCTAGCAGTATATGTATTATACACATTGCAGGGTAGTATATGTATCATACACAGTGCAGGGCAGGCCTAGCAGTATATGTATTATACACAGTGCAGGGTAGTATATGTATTATATACAGTGCAGGGTAGTATATGTATTGTACACAGTGCAAGGCATTGTATACAGTGATGGCCATCACAGATTTGTAGCACATTAGTGATGGATGTGAAGCATCTGCAGTTGGCTTTCATTTCCATGGTCTTCAGTGAAGGAACATTCTCCGTTAGATGCCTCTTGTAATTTCTTCAATAAACATTATTGTTTAATGCCATAAATGAAGCTCATTAGAGCGAAGCGTCTCTCCTCGCCGTCTGCAGCCGCTTCATTAGGATGACTTATTACTGCAGTGCTATTTATATCATTCCATGGGATTAAATCCAGCTCCACCACTCTGACATAGCGTACATTTGTCTCATTACTCCCCGTGTCCATGCTGGCTTACTTCATTTACTTTTTATTAACTCACAGCACACATTGTTACAAGATAGTCCTATATCATCATGGCAGACCGGGGTTCTCATGCAATAGTACATGGGTAAGAATCGAGGGCTAGCTCAGTACAATAACATCCAGCTTTGTAGCAGTGTTGTTTGCAATGACAGAAGAGTATAGAAGAGAATGGACAAGGGTGGAAATGATGTCCTACTGTGTTGTAGTGACGGCAATGACAGCATGCACCATAACGGACAGGCTCACATTATCCACCTTGTGAGATTATAAGACAGTGCTCACATTGGGGACCAGACCTACACAGCTTATCTTGTTGAGGTCGTTCATTCATCACTACAGCACAAAACATTGCTCCACAATCTGAATGTACTGTTAGTGGCCATAATAGCTGCTCCAGGTGTCAGTAGTGCACGGGGATAGTTTTCATTGAGAAATAATGGTGGCTATGGATCTTCCACAGAGGCTGAGCCCATACCATCAGTTGCCCCAGAAATCCCCTATGTGGAATGGCAGTGACTGCGCCATCAGCAGGTGGATCAGATACAGGTTCTCTACGTTGGTGAATGAGAGCTTGTTGTTATCTGCACTCGATGAAAACTCAGTAGAAGGAACAGACAGTGATGGCAATGACGAAGCCAACAAAGCAATAAACAGATGGACTCATTGGGTCATGGTGGCCTGGCTGTAAGAACTACTAATGGAATGCAGAGTAGAGCAGTCTCACTTACATTACTTACTAAGTTCCCCCCATGTTAGAGATAATCCTCCATGAGTAGTCCTCCATTTTGTTCTTTGTCGGTACTGTACTTAAACTACCTTTTTCCTTGCCATTAAATTAGAACTCACTTGATACAACATCAGCTGTGTGTGTGTGTGTGTGTGTGACTCCTCCAGGCCTGATCTTTGACCTTTGATTTGGAACTCTACAGCATACATGGAGGGAACCCCTTGTTGTCCCTAACACCTCACAACTGCCAATTTGTTTTTCCCATATGACCTTGTTATACAGGAACATGGTTTGGGGTACAATTGTCTTTGGGGTCTTGTCGTTCTAGACGTTTGGTGGCAGGTTGACAATGGGCATGTGTTGGGTATGGGTGGGCATAGGGTGGGTGGGTGGTTGATTTGGAGTATAATAGTCCTTGGGGTCTCATCTTCCTCTCAACTGGTGGCAAGTGGATACGTAGTGGGCAGCGATCTCCACATTGGACTCTTCTTCTCCCAGTAGGAAGTAGAGTTTCCTTTTCTCATCTGCAGATGTGAAGTCTGGGATGTAGGCAGAGAGTCTTTGGAAGTAGATGGCCCTCACAGCTGAGTAGTTGGTGCAGTGTAGCAGGAAGTGGTTCTCGTCTTCTAGGGCCCCCTGGTCACAGTGCTGGCACAGTCTGTTCTCCCATGGCTTGTAGGTCTGCCTGTGCCGCCCTGTTTCTATCTCTAGGTTGTGGGCGCTCAGTCTGTATCGGCTCAGGGTCTGTCTGTGCTTGGGGTGGGATATTTTTCCCTTTGCAGTGACTGGTACACGGTGAGTTTCTTGGAGTTTATTTTGTTTCTCCATTCTTCAATGTACTGCTCTTTGCTTTTCTCTATGACCCCCCTTCATTTGGGCCTTGATCGTTGATTGTTGGTGGTTTTGGTTTGGTGGTTGGCTGTCGTTTGTTATGAGGGTGCCGGGTTTGTTCAGGGTTCTGTGGCTTACCCATGCTTGGTGGATGTAGGAATTGGGTTTGCTGCCCTGAATGTGCGCCTGGAATACTAGTGCCCTCTTCTGCATGGTGAGAAAAAGGGGGAGCCTGCCTAATTTTTGGTTTGCTGTTTTGGAGGTGTTGCGGTGGTCATGGGGTAGGTATTTGCAGAACTCCAGGTGGAAGGTCTTTGTTGGGCTAGAGTCCCATTTGGGCTGGTCTGGGTAGGAGGCTTGGCACCAGAGCTCGCTGCCATAGAGAAGAATCAGAGCAATGATAGCGTCGAAAATCTTCAGCCAGACCCTCACCAGTGGTTTGAGGTGGCACAGCTGTCCTCTGACGACATAGAAGGTTCTGCAGGCTTTTCCTTTCAGGGTCTCTATTACTGCTTTGAAGCTCCCTGATTGGTATCCCTCTAGCCCCAGGTAGGTGTAGTTGCTGGTTCTCTCCAGTGTGGAGCCATTTAGTGCGAAGTGTGGGATGGAGGCTTTATTGTGGCTCTTCTTCTGGAATACCATGACTTTGGTCTTCTTGTGGATGATGGTTAGTGCCCATGTTGTGCTGAATTTTTGCAGTACTGCCAGGCTGTCTTGGAGGCCCCTCTCTGTGGGGGACAGGAGTAGGAAGACGTCTGCATATAGCAGGAACTTCACCTAATGGTCTCGTTCAGGGTGAGGCCTGGTGTTGGTGCTGCCTCTAGGGCTGCAGCCAGTTCATTAATGTATATGTTGAAGAGCGTTGGTATCAGGCGTTGGTATCTGTCTGACCCCTCGGGCCTGCTGGAAATATGCTGTGTCTCATTCACCTTTATGCTGCATTGGTTTCTGGTGTAGGAACTCTTGATGACATCATATGTTCTTTCTCCTATTCCACTCTCTAGGAGTTTCTCTCTCCAGTGTCGTATGATATGGTACAAGATATGGTGTAAGATCAGAAACCAATGTAAACCACATGCTAGACTGGAATTCACCTTAAAGGGAGCAAATACTATCTCCAGCAGGATTGCGTAACCCACAATTTTAAGTGTGAAGATTTTGAGATTTATAGGTCCGAGATAAGGGAAGAAGAGGAGGTCAGTGCAGGACTAATTGCAATCAGATCCCAGAGCTGCCGTGCTTAGTGATGGATGTTCATTGTGCTTTGCACTGTAGCTAAGTAGTCATCTGTTGTGCGTGCGGCCGCTCATTATCAGCAGGAGGGAACAATACGTCTGAACCTGGCTCTAATACATACTTAAGAGAACATTAAACTGAAATATTACGTAATTACATTTTCCAGCGCTCATCGTTATTCCTCTGGCTCAGCAAATAGAACTTGATAAAGCCAAGTAGGCGATTTTCCATTTTTCTCCATAATATTTTTAGTGACTGATAATTTCATGTGTACTAAGAAAAAAATAAATTACTATAATGGATCTGGAAATTCCTGAAATGTATAAGCTGCCAGTTTTCCATCTAAGAGTTGGCTGCATTAGAGGGTTTTCCCATTGCTCTCTCTTCTTCTCACTTCCTGTATTCTTCCCCAAGCAGGGGATGGTTTTGACTCTTGGAAAGGACACTATGAAGTATCGCACTAGATATAGTCATTGACTTTACCATGAGAGATTATTTATTATCATTACTAGAAATCTCTAATAATACAGATCAAATATGCATAGTAAATGTATGATATATTACATAGGTTTGTACAAAACACTTATACGCTCCAGGAATGACAAGTGACTTGAAGCAAACTTAATGTTATGTTTATGTTTCCATAGAGCGACAATAGATACTGTCCGTGCATTTATCAGCAAACTGCAATCTAACTACGAGATAACTGCTCTGAAAGCAATCCAGAGAACTCAACCCCCCTCTCTGCCAGAGAATCACATCATCCATTCTAGATCAAATAACAGGTCGGGTACCTTGACAAAAATGTGTAAAAAATGGGAGAAATAATCGCACATAGCAGGCAATCAAAGCAGCATTGCTAAAGAAATTTATTTTGGAAAACTTTTGAATTTACATAAGATAGCAGTTCAGATACAAGATGAGAATACCCTTTTACAAGAAGAATACATGCTCAAGGATGTTGTTTTGCCTCTATATAAAACACTGGTCAGGCCACAAGTTTAATAGTGTGCATGATTTTCGGAACCTGTATATAGGAAGAGTATAGCTGAACTGGAGCAGGTGCAGAGAAGGTGATCAAGGGAATTAAAGAGAAGAGTGGATGAGAGAATAAAGCCAACTTTAAGTCATAGGCAGGGATTCTTTAAAGAAAGAACAGTGAGATTATGGAGATTACTGCCACATAATGTGTAGGTGTCTGACAACTTATACAAGCTCCATACGGGCCTGGATGAGTTTATGGGAGGTAAAAATATCGCAGATTATGGGACCTAGAAATATGTGTGACATGATGTTGAATCAAGGACTTAGTCCAATTGCTATATTTGGAGTTTCAAAAGAATTCTTTTCCTCTGATAGAGCAATTGACATCAACCTTGTAGGGTTTTTTTTTTTTTGCCTTCCCTCAGATCAACTTAGTAGGCTTATAGGTTAGACTTGATGGACTTCTGTTCAACCTTATGTACTATGTACCTCTTATGGTCTGTGATAGAAATAGGCCCAGACAGGATATCCCAGGTGTGACTCTTGGAGTCCTCAGACCCAGCACAAGCTGGTGCAGAACCAGAGATAGAATTAGCTGACTACAAAGGAAAGAGCTCTGGAAAAAAAGACAAAATCCAAATGTGCATCGCTATTGCATCCCTCCTCCAAGCCTACTGCCCCAACATCACCTTTCCAGGAAGACACCAACCCTGTTATACTATCCGTGCCCTTTGAGTCTAATACTCTACAGTACATTGTGAATTCCCAACTTGCTTGCTTCCATAATAGAGAACTGAACTATTCCTGTTGCTACAGAACATTGCATATAGCTAAACCATTGCTTTTATCACTACTTTAGACTGTTCCTTATTGCTATCAAAGACGGCATTATTGTAACCTATACCTGCAAGGAACTCCATTTAGAGAAGACCCTATTCCTAATGTTGTATAGTCTTTCCGTGGATCTCCAGGACAACACATGGAGGAGAGGGAGACTTCCTTCCCACAGGTATGCAGCGACTGGAGCTTGTCATTTCTAGGTTTTGATAGTGTACTGTACTATATTACTGAAGACTTCATAATAAAATGTCACACAGTAAAACTTGTTGTCAGAGGAGTCTGTTGCCAGATTTGTACACTATTACAAGAGGTCCCGTTTTTTTTTTCCGCATAAACTGCTCCTTCACCAGTGGTGACATAGGTTTCACTGCTCCATAGTAGAGAACCACAGAATAGAGATGAGCGAGTACTGTTCGGATCAGCCGATCCGAACAACACGCTCCATAGAAATGAATGGATGCACCTGGTACTTCCGCTTTGATGGCAACCAGCCGCTTAACCCCCCGCGTGCCGGCTACGTCCATTCATTTCTATGCGAGCGTGCTGTTCGGATCGGCTGATCCAAACAGTACTCACTCATTTCTACCCTAGAACCTACAGCCTCTAGTAAACAGCTCAGTGCAGGTACGCCAGATGATTGGAGGACCACACAATAGAGCAAGGATGGTGCATACGGTATATAGAATAAGATAAATGTGGTGCTAAAAATATAGTCCCATGCCCCTTTGTCACCTGTGGCCTCTGCTTACGCTAGGTCCACACCTGCATTCGGGTCTCCGTTCTGTGCATTCCGTCTTCTGTATGCAAGAAGACGGAAAGCACAGACCAGGTCCGTCCGTGAGCGGCGGTGAGCGTTTTATGCTCTCCGCCGCAAAACCGTTTTTTTAAATCCGGACACAGAGTACTGCATGTCCGACTCTGTGTCCGGATTAAAAAAAACGATTTTGCGGCGGAGAGCATAAAATGCTCACCAGTGCTCACGGCCGGACATCAAATGAATGGGTGAGAAAGACTCCTGCAGGTTTCCGTATCCTGCCTCTGTTTTGTGCAGGAAACGGAAACCTGCAGAACGGACACCTGGGCGCAGATGTGAACGAGCCCTTAGCTGTTTATGGAGGTTGCATTGATGATGGTAGGCTGGCCATGTGACCTTCAAAAAAGCTTAAAGGGGGCCATTGGGGGAAATGTGTTTACACTTCCCTAGAGACTGGGGGAGAAGGAAAATAAATGTAGGAGAGGTTATAAAAGCCGACAGTGAAAGAGTCCGAGCTGAAAGACTGAAGGAATAAGGAGCAGAGTGAGTGGTGACGGGGTACCGTTCTGATGTCGTCCAAGAATAAACTACATCTCTGTTACAAGAATTCTGAGGATAAAGGAGCTCAGAGACTTGAAAACTGCTGGAGCTGAAAGAATCTGACAGATATTGGAAAAAGGAAACCTAATGCAAATTCTGGTGCCCTGGGGCGAAACAGCAAAGTAAAAGTTTGACTTGGCAGCTCCGAAAAGAACGAGAATAGAACATGATTGTGAAAATGAAAAAAGGAACAGAAAAGTAATCGCTGCGATCAATGATTTATCTGCATCCATCAAGCTCCTATATCATCCACTTAATAATAAACTCCACCAAAGCCACAGAGACATCAATGCTTGAATGGGGTAACAACGAAAATGGAGGCTCAGTGGTGGTCTCCATACTGATCCTAAGCATCAGAACTGGGCAAGACACCATACCAAAGATTCATAGAAGAGGGCAGGGTCAGACACAGAGCAGCCAGTGTAGGCAAAAAAGTCAGGATGAGACTGCCCATCACAAGGTGAATAAATAGGAGTGACTGGTAGAGGGCGTGGCTTATATAAAAGGGCAGGGTTACAGAATTCTATACTCCCTATAATAGTATCAGACCATTGACCAGATCCCAAACTTAAATCAGCATTCAGGTAACAACAAGTTACTCCCTATCCAGATATGCTCCCTAACCCTATTGATAGTGGAGTCTCACTGCATAGATGGGGGTGTTTTACGCCCTAATTTAATTGGAGTGGTGGTCAGAAATGTGCAGCCCCTCTGACTACAGTGGGACTGTCGGAGGCCGATGACGCTCAGTGCTCGACTGTCTCTGCCAGGCAAAGACGTTTCCCACCACCTTTTCATTCACCCATGTCAGGCCCCAGACCAAGCCTCAAGTATAACAACACTGATTGACATATGTTGGAGCCTGTCCTGACAACTTCAGAGGTGGGCCAATGGGTCACAACACTTCAGGACTGGATCCATGGGTTGCAGTGCTGATCTCTATTATAGCACTAATGCAAAAAAAAAAAAAAAAATTCCTGAGGAATTCTGGGAGAAAACCAAAATTGATCTGGTGACCAAGTATGGCTGAATCAAAATCAGCTAACACCTGAAAAAACTGGGTAAGTGAGCAAGTCTGTGTACAAAGGGGCCTCGGGGAAAGTTGAGGTAAGCGATACCTACATAGTGGGAATAGTAATGAATAGGGTGGGCTGAGATGATTGATCACAGAGTACTACAACCCCAAAACTACATTCCTGTTACATTCAGTTACTTTGGATACACTGACAATACACTATTGATAATTCAGTGCAAGTAGTCAGGTCATACGCTCCATTCACACTGGAATCATGGCTTCCATTTATAACAGAGGGCATAATGATGATAAGAGGTACTGAAGGCATGGTGGGCACTGATCCAGTATACGACAAATCTAATGAATAGAGATGAGCAAACACTAAAATGTCCGAGGTTCGAAATCCGATTCGAACAGCCGCACACTGTTCGACTGTTCCAACGGATTTTGAACCCCATTATAGTCTATAGGGGGAAATGCTCGTTTCAGGGGTAGGCAAAATTCGATACAATTATACTTACGAAGTCCACGAATGATGGTCGGGCTGGATTCTGCTCGAAGTGTTCTCCCGGCGCAGGGTCCCCGCATCTTCTTCTGCCTGGAATTCACTCTGCCTAGGCATCCGGTCTAGGCAGAGCCGACTGCGCATGCATGATCATGCACGCGCATGTGCAGTCGGCTCTGCCCAGGCCCGACGCCTGAGCAGAGCCGACTGTGCATGCACACACATGCGCAGTCAGCTCTGCCTAGGACGGATGCCTAGGCAGAGTGAATTCCAGGTGGAAGAAGATGCGGGGACGCAGCGCGGAGAAGACTTTGGAAAGGTAAGAGAAGAAACAGGGTTTATTGGCAGAATGTATAGCATTCTGCCAATCAACGCTGGTTCTGCATCCAACCTTAAACTTCGAACAGCTAGTAGTGTTCGATCGAGTAGTGTTCGTAGTGACCATAGTATTCGATCGAACACCTACTCGATCGAACACTACTCGCTCATCTCTACTAATGAACAGACCAGCTCTACAGACTCAAAGCAGGATCCAAAGTAGGGTCCACCCACCATGAAATGAAAAGTGGACAGCCATTAAACCAAGTGCAGAAAGGCTCAGAGGTGCGGCAGTCTTTTCTAGGAGGTCCAGCAGTCTCTTGTAGGAGATGTAGAGGTTTGGCAGTCTTTCTAGACAATCCAAAGCTCTAGCAGCCTTTTCTAGGCAGACAGGAGGTCACCAGGTTTTTCTAGGAGATATAGAGGTCTGGCAGTAATTTTATGGAGATCTGCCTTATCTAGAATGTCTATTGGTCTGAAAACCTTTTCTAGAATGTCTATAGGTCTGGAAGACTTTCTACATGGTCTCCTGGTCTAACAGCCTTTCCCAGGAGATCAGTAGGTCTGGCACCCTTTTGTATAAGGTTTGGAAGTTCTGCAGCCTTTTCTTGGAGATCTGGAGGTCCGCCAGTGTGTTCTAGGGGAATCTAGAAATTCGGCAGCTATTTCTAGGAAGGTCTGACACGGGCCACGGCTTCTATGACATCTGGCAGTTTGAAAGCCTTTTCTATTAGCTCTGGCAGCCTTCTTAGGAGGTCCTGTAGTCCAACAGCCATTTGTAGGAGGTCTGTAGGTGTTGCCATCTGCTGGCGGAAATTATTGGGAGCTGCAATGTCTTGAGCAGAAGCTTCAGGCAAGCATAGGACAGTAATAATGATGAGATATTATGAGAAGCTCCTTACAGTTTTCCTTGCATGGTTCCCATTCTGCTCATATATTGCTTTCCAGATAATGTAAAAAAATATTCACAATTCAGAAATTTCACATTCACAATATGAAAAATCTTCTATTTAAGCCAAATAATGCAATAAATAAGTATTTGTAAAAAAAACAAACAAAAAAAAAACAACATAAAATAAGTCATTTGCTGGTAAAATGTTGTTTATTGCTGTGAAAAAAAAGGGAAATCTTGTTAGTGAGATTAGAAGCAGCAAAGTCACCGCGTGAAGGTCTCGGGGTCCTGTCGCTCACAATTACTCTCACTACTCCCACTGGAGCTGGCTCTCGAGAAACAGCTGATGGGACTGTACACACTATGCAGTGGCACTGACAGCTCTGCCGGCACCGGATACATGGGGAGGGATGGGCAAGTCAGAACTGATTACTCCAAGTATTCATGACAGCCGAGGCCGATCCATAAAACATTGCGGCACATTAATATTACAGGAGCCCTGACAATGAGCACTCAGTCTGTCTGGTCGGCAGTGCACACTCACATGTAATGCCAAATCTATAACAACCCCAACCCAACATGTGCCACCTGCAATACTGGAGTCTCCTTATAGGACTGAACTTGCTGCCATCTTATGGCTACTGGCCTAAATTGAGCGCTTGTCCTGGCTAGGTGGCAGCATCAATGGGGGGCACCAGGCCGGATAATGAAAAATAATCATTTGAATCAATTACCAATACTATAGTCCTATCAATTACTAATACTATATAATGTACCAATACCATAGATCTATCAATTACTAATACTATACACTGTCTAACAATAAATATTTGGACACCCATGCAAATGAAGATATCTGCGGTCGTGATGTACCTCACGTCTTCCGCCATTAAATATGAAACAGCATTGGCATTAGCCGCATGCAAGATGCCACAAAGTGCAGAGTTGTCCGATTTTAAGAAAGGGGTAATTGTCGGGTACCATAGAAATGGTCGATCCTTAAGGGACATAGCAAGCGAACTGAATTACCCAAAATTGACAGTGGTTACGAAGGGGAAGGTGAAATGGTGGTTGTCGGAATGTGCCCCGAGTCCGCAGGTGTGTTGTCCCACACAAGCAAACCATAATCATACAAAGTGCTATAAAAAGACAATACATATCAATCTATCCAGTGTATAAAGTGTCTAATATGTAGTAATATAATCTACAGAAATCCCAAAATGCACTTTATTAGTAATCCAGGACATTTGTGAGACAAATACTTTAGAGAATCGAGATCAAGGTCTCTGTAACTATCAGGCACCGTCTTGTATATTTAGTGATTGTAGTGCGCACGTGCGAGGATCACACGCTAGACTTATGCCCCACCGGTCATGTGATCAAGCACGCATGCGCACTCCCCTATATGGGGACCAGTTCGCCATATTTGTATAGGGTAAAGTCTGGCAAACTGTTTCACAACTGTTGTTAATGATAGAGCCAAAATAAAACCTCTCGAGTGGTTAAAAATATTGTATGGGCACAAGGGAGGTATAATAATAGCAGCCTAGGTAATAAAATGTGTCCGCACAGCCTGTGATATAATGTGTACAAGAGCATAACCACATGGCTAAATATAAAAACCTATAGAGATACTCCAAGTGTAGAGAGGCCTTATTATAGAATAGATATACAATCAGAAACCTTCAACATGAATAGGGGCGAATGTCTAAGTACAACAACAATTATTTTTTGTGTATTGCGTCTCAGTACATTGTGTGCTTGTGATACATGGACTGTTAATAAATGCATTTTCAATTTAAAAAAGCCCTGTTGGGGTCTGTGTTGAGGCCAGAATCCAAAAGGTAGATAAGAAGAAGATCCCTTGTCCTGATCGGGAGCCTGGAGGGGGATTTGTGTGTGTTAATACCTGTGGTTGAGGGGAGCAGTAGTTGTTGTCTACACCCTGAGGCTGGGTTCACACAAAGTATTATGGCACGTAATGTGGTATGTAGACGCCGTGGAAGCTTTTGCGGGCCATATACGCTCCCATTGTTTTCAATGGGAGCCGGTACCGTATACGTGGCGCTATTTTGCGGCCGTGATTTTGCGGCGGCCGCAAAATAGCGCCGCGTATACGGCGGGACATGTCACCCAAATCGTGAATGTCCCGCAGAAATTGGGACGGTTGGGAGGTATGCATTAACATCCTGTTCTGGGACATTGCACTATTACTTAACACCCTGTACTAGCATCACAGGGGCGGCACTAACATCACAAGGACAGCACTAACATCACAGGGGCGGCACTAACATCACAGGGGCGGCACTGACATCACAGGGGTGGTACTATTACTACACACGCTGTACTAGCATCAGATGGGCAGCACTAACATCACAGGGGCAGCACTATTACTACACACCTTGTACTAGCATCACAGGGGCGGCACTAACATCACAGGGGCGGCACTAACATCACAGGGGTGGCACTAACATCACAGGGGCGGCACTAACATCACAGGGGCGGCACTAACATCACAGGGGCGGCACTGACATCACAGGGGTGGTACTATTACTACACACGCTGTACTAGCATCAGATGGGCAGCACTAACATCACAGGGGCAGCACTATTACTACACACCTTGTACTAGCATCACAGGAGCGGCACTATTATTACACACCATGCACTACCTTTGTGGGTATGAAACGCTCGCCGTCTTCTCATACATCATCAATTTGTTCTTCAGCTCTGAGTCTTTGATGTGAACAATGATTTTTTTTATTCTGGAGACACTTAGAAAACTGTCATGTCCTGATGATATAGAAGTTTAGCAGCGTCAGAAATGATGACTCCCATTTGTCACTGTCATCTTAGTCACAGTTTTTGCTTCTTAGTCATAATTTACATCACAACAAATGCCGCGTCCGATAATGGCACTTGTGCTGGTGGAGAGCGTGCTCGATCGGCCGGATCCCTTTGAAAAAATATCATTTGTTGCTCTTGTGATTTTCTGCCGACACTTTAATCATAGAAATAAAGATTAATAGATATGATAAAAAGTTGTCAGCCTGGGAGTTGTCCTAGCGCATCCCCTGCCCTATAGAGTATACCAGCACAATGTGCACACCCGCTGTTTTACATGATGCCTACTTAATCTACCTATCTACAAAACCATAAGACAAAGGAAAGAGAAATCACTGAATCTATGTCCTTGCATGAGGGTATGCTGCAGGGAAGCTTCACGTCCAAGAAAATGCTGCATCAACAGTAGGCTAAAGAGAATCTATGCAAATTTTAAAATTTAAAGTTTGACCCTCTGAGGGCTCCGAGGACTCTTCAAAGTGACCACTACAAATATGGCTTTGGGTAAATGGATAACAGGTGCGTGTTTCTACACTCTCGAGCAGCAGTGGGGACGCTCCCATCACCGTTTGAGTGCTGGGGCCCGCCCTCATTGCTGCGGAGAACTCATTTGCATACCGGTTAAAACCGGTATTTCTATGGAACGGCGCCGCAGAGACCACGTCTAAAGGTAAGAGACGAATAGCCTTTCTTAAGGCTATTCCAACGTGGTATTTAGAAAAAATGTTGCTTTAGTGGTAGAATCTCTTTAAGCAAATGAGGCAGTTGGTGCACTGTGGGCGGGCCTTCAGCCCTGGGAGCACTGCTCTTGCTGTAGGATAGGTGATGTCATAGCTATGGAAGGATCAACTCTTGCTGTATGGGGTAGTTCAGGCAGGAGATGGTATGGGAGAAACCAAGTTGTAAAGTTTTCCACTTTATTTTATAGACAGAATATTTCTAGGCAGTGGGGTTGACGTATTATGTACATAATACTAATAATACTCTGTGGACATTTCATTTATGTTACACCAGTCGACAATGTATAGGCATAGAGCACCATATATTAGCCATTAAAGGGATTCTACCATTAAAAAACTTTTTTTTCTAGGTAACACGTCGGAATAGCCTTTAGAAAGGCTATTCATCTCCTACCTTTGGAAGTGCTCTCCGCCGCGCTGTTCGTTCGAAATACCGGTTTGTACCGGTATGCTAATTAGTTCTCTCGCAGCGATGGGGGCGTCCCCCAGCGCAGGAGATGCGATGGGGGCGTCCCCATTGCTGCTCGAAAGCCGACTCCAGCGCGGCCTCTATCTTCTTCTGTATCCTCCCCTTCCTTCTTCGGCTTGACGTCGGACGCCTGCGCAGTACACTCTGTTCGGGGAACTTGCGGTGTCGGCACTATGGCCGCGGGCATGCGCAGTACGTTCGGCGAAGTTCGCCGAACAGAGCGTACTGCGCAAGCGTCTGACGTCAAGCCGAAGAAGAAAGGGGAGGATGCAGAAGAAGATAGAGGCGGCGCTGGAGTCGGTTTTCAAGCAGCAATGGGGACACCCCCATCGCATCTCCTGTGCTGGGGGACGCCCCCATCGCTGCGAGAGAATTAATTAGCATACCGGTACAAACTGGTATTTCGAACGAACGACGCGGTGGAGATCACTTCCAAAGGTAGGAGATGAATAGCCTTTCTAAAGGCTATTCTGACGTGTTACCTAGAAAAAAAAGTTTTTTAATGGTAGAATCCCTTTAAGTCCTAAAAAAGTATATTTTGTGTACATGACTTTGTGTGTCTCTAGGCCATCCAGACTGGTGTATTCCAATAGAACATTCTTTGGGTGTACACTAGAAAATCCTCTTCCCATATATACACCTGTGATGTAGCCAAAGTCAAGATGATGGCAGAGCCTTCTATGTACAGGTGTGGTTGCATTAATTCTATGGTGGATGTATTTATTGGGTGGGATGAATGAATGGATGGATGGATGAATGGATGGATGGATGGATGGATGGATGAATGGATGGATGGATGGATGGATGGATGGATGGATGAATGGATGGATGGATGGATGGATGGATGGATGGATGGATGGATGGATGGATGAATGGATGGATGGATGGATGGATGAATGGATGGATGGATGGATGAATGGATGGATAGATGAATGGATGGATGGATGGATAGAGGGCAGTAACAATGTATAGCCCAGCCTGACCCTAGCCTCTATAAAGGGCACAGAATTGTGAATCTACACTATAGCACTCCAATGGCTTTAATTACATTCACGAAGACTTGTAATAATTAAGGAGCTTTCTTGTATATTTTTTCTCAATTTTGACACTTTGCACCATGAGCTATTAATCTGATTTCACAGGATGATGATAAATAGGACAAGTGGCGAGAGACGGCTGAGGAGTCAACGCAATGCTGCAGTAAAATCTGAACTGACGATCATTTACTATTAGTCATTCCCTGGAAAACACTTATCAGAGGTGCTCATGAAGAGCGGCAGCTCAAGAGCTCCTCTCCGAAAGTGCTTGCAATAACACCATATACATTGCACATCTCCGCCAGCTTCAGTCACACCGAGAGCTGTTTGCTAATCATCTACTAAAAGTTTTGGCTGTGCGGTTTTGAGTGACAAGTTAAAAATAAAGAAATCCACCAAAACAAGTCTGACATATTTTCAAAAACTCAATGTGGGAAAAGAAATGACAAAGAAAATAGAAATTTTGCTGTTTCATGGAATAATAAATGTGTCTGAGTCAAGAAATGCTGAAACAGTGGCAGAAGGATGCAAAAAAATTTTTTTAAAGGGAAAGTAACACTACTTACAGTATGCCAATGTTGTGGTTATTGTCTGATGACTGGGGTTGGATGATACCAATAGGCATAAATAACAATCCAACGTACTACACGATGACTAGAAAAGTATATGAACCAGGAATTCTTTATAATAGACTCTCATAGAGTACACTGGTCATTTAGACCTTTTGGTATCACCTCCTTCTAGGCATCAGAAGACCCCCCACCCACACTTTCTGCATCAATACCTCTGGTACTCGGCATCGGAGCAAGAGAGTGGCCGATGGGGTTGCAGCATCCTCACTTTATGGCAGCACAAAGGTGAGCCTCCTGAGTTATATGTAATCTACCATTGATTGCATTGTAGGAGATGTAGCAAGATGACCAGTCCTTCGGATATGAGTCACTTTCAATTCAAGCATACCTCTACATGGCATCGAAGGATATGACATATGTAGTCTGCATCTCCTAGAAGTAACTAGAAGCTAGTGGGTCCCAATGTAAATCTATGTGCTACATTATTCATCCTAAGTGGCTCCTCCATTGAGGAACAGGCTACAACCAGAAGGCAGCTACATTACAAGCTCTGCACCCGTGAGACCTCTCACTTGACCAACCAGTATCCTGCTTAGCTCTGGTGAATGAAAATCTTGGATATACTAAGGGAGAAAGACAAGATTTGAAAAACCGGTATCCAATCTCTCTCCCAAACTACAATATCTTCTCCAAGGTATTGGGCAAATGGTGTCATTGACTAGATCCAGTGTCTATCAGGCAGAATCCAGAGGTCAGAATGATCACTGCACCAGGGCAAGAACATCAAGTGAAATGTTCTCATCGGAAAAAAAACACATTAGCACCTTCTGCACAGAACACCATTCTTTGATTGCACTCGTCCAGAATTCACCAGGGCTTCAGAAGCCAATGACAACTTCAAGAAGTTAGAACCCATACTCTTTAGAGGTCATAGACTTTTTCCTCTCTTTTCTCTTTTTTATCTACCAGTGGCTAGATGCATGTCTTAGTAATTTCTCCTGCCGCTCTGGAGGAGGCTTGGATGGGACAAGTATGACATCTGCAAACCTTCCAAACTAGAATATTTTCAGGTACTACCCGAACCCGCTTCAGGCTATGAGAAAACACCAGCTGGAGGAACTTACACCTAAATCATGAAAACTGTAGACTATCCACAGGCTCATCCAAGCAAAAGACTTACCAGAGTCTATTCCGGGATTCTTTACTGCCAACACTGAAATTATTTAAAAAAACAAACAAACCCAAACTGTTTTCTAGCATAAGAAACCCTGGACTCAAAGACCACTCAGAATCCTGAGACTTTCTAGCATGCCCATGGATTAAGTGACACCAGGTACTGCATAAGGTGTAAGCACTTGAGTAAGCACTAGAGATGAGCAAACGCCGTTCAATCGAATAGCCATTCGGGATATTCGATTCCAATCAAATACAAGGCTGCAAACGCAGTAAAAATTCGTATAACCCCCTCCCACCTTCCCTGGTGCTTTTTTTGCAAAAAAAAAACATGTGACCTCCCATTCATAAGAACGGCCGCTGCCATATTCGTGTTATTTCAGTTTTGGAGTGATAGGCAGAGCTTGTTCTGAGGGCGATAAAGTGCTTTCATAGCTATGGTTAGGCAGGAAATAACAGCTCTTTTCAGAGCTTAATACATCATGCAGCGTAGCAGCAGGGGACGTGCGCGAGGACGTGGACGTGGATACCCAGCTGTACATCCAGTCCACAGTCCAGGTACTGGAGTGGGGCTGCTAGCAGTGCCCCTCGTCAGTAGCAGCAGGGGACGTGGGCGAGGACGTGGATATCCAGCTGGGTATCCACTCCACAGTCCAGGTACTGGAGAGAAGCTGCCAGCACCCAATTTACTCTTCTTCCTCCTCCTCCTCCTCCAACCCCAGCCCCTATGTCTGAATGTGAAATTATATATATATATATATATATATATATATATATATATATATATATTTCCATGATCTCCCCCCAGGGGGTTGCAACTCAATTTTTTAGGGCTCCAGCCCAAGGGCCAGCAAAATGATTTTTTAGGGCTCACCCCCAAGGGGTTGAAATCTAATTTTTTAGGGCTCCCCCCCAAGGGCCTGAAATCTAAGTTTTTAGGGCTCCCCCCAACGGCCTGAAAATTAATGTTTTAGGGCTCACACCAAGGGCCTGAAAATTAATGTTTTAGGGCTCACCCCAAGGGCCAAAAAATGAAACACTGCTGCTGCATGGCTCTAGTCACCAAAAGGGCATAAAACACTGCTGGTGCGAGGCTCTACTCACTCCAAGGGCCAAAAGCACTGTATTTTAAAGGCTGTACTCACTCCTAGGGCCAAAAACTAAATCTCTGCTGTTTAAAGGCTCAACTCAACCAAAGAACCAACAAATCTGGTGCAAGGCTGAACTAAGTTAAAGGGCCTAAAACTCTGCAGGTAGAAGGCTGAAGTCACCTGAAGGGCCTCAATCTCTGCTGGGAGCTCAGCTTAAGGGCCTGTAACTTAATTTGGAAGGGCTCCTGTTAAGGGCTAGAAAAGTGAATTTTGGAAGGTCTTACCACATCACACACACAATGACAGCTAAGGGTGAGGGCTTTTGGATTTCCCATTGTCTATTCCATCTGTGGTTGTCATGGGCAACGTGATTTAAAGGGGTGCTTGATAATGTTTTTTGAGCTTAAATTTGGGTTTCTGTCCATCCATTTGGGGAGTAAAGAAGGTTTCCAGGTATTTTACCACTTTGATAGAGTTTTTTTTGAATGTGGAAAGTGTGTAGTTGTTAGGCTGTGATGTTGGGGTAA
The DNA here is from genome assembly GCF_031893055.1 of Leptodactylus fuscus. Lineage (NCBI taxonomy): Eukaryota > Metazoa > Chordata > Amphibia > Anura > Leptodactylidae > Leptodactylus > Leptodactylus fuscus. The sequence continues at coordinate 29,948,630 of NC_134267.1, read as the reverse complement.
TACAGGGACTTTGGTGTGTTAGATGCCCTCAGACATGCTTCCCCTGCTGTCCCAGTTGCATTGCAGGGTGTTGGCATCATTTGCTGAGGTGTGATAGTGGACTTGGTGACTCTCCTGAGTTGAATGGTGGGATCCCCTGAAACGAAGCATTTTCTCCCATAGACTATAATGGGGTTCGATATTCGTTTGAATAGTCGAATATTGAGAGGCCATTCGAAATCGAATATTTTACTGTTCGCTCCTCTCTAGTAAGCACCGCTACACCTCTTCTGGGGGTACCTTGATGTAGACCCTTTGGATGCCCAAGAAAAGAACTCAAACTCTGTTCCCAGGAGAAACTTTTAGTAGACCTAACTTCTCTAAGGACTTTACACTTTGATCCACAGAGTTGGAATTATTCATGAACTGTGTTAAGATCACTTTTCAGAAAATGCCTGATTATGAACTGGGAGAAGTTGTCCATCCAGGACTGCTGCGTTCTGGTCCTCAGACTTCTTAGAAACAATACCATTAAAAAGGACCTTTCACCGATTTGGGCACAGGCAGTTCTATATACTGCTGGAAAGCGTTTCTGACAGTCCGTCAGGTACGTCCTTCTTCGCAGCAGCGCTTATCGCACTGTGCTGTGTGAGCGGGGAGGAACTACTATTTCACTACTCGCTCATCTCTGCTCATTATCCTTCCTTTGTGACATCCCTCTCACTCAGTGATGGGCTGTATTAATCTCAAGATCAATACTGTGGTAGGTGAGGAGGTCAATGCGGCCTCGTCCAGTGCACTTTTAAGAGTTTTATTATAGTGATTGTTGGCCAGATTTGGGCAGGAAAGTAAAGATATGGGTGACACTGAGGGCTGTAGAATGTCTAAGAAGTGCGGAATGTTAAAAGCACATGGATTCCTGTATGTACATGTGAGAGGCAGGCACATACGCCACACTTGACCATATTTGAGAACCTAGATCTTCTGAATGATTACCCTGGAGCTTATGATGAGCTGTACGGTTGTATATAGTTTCACATTGTATGCTGATTACATTATACTGCATGCCTCCCAACTGTCCCGATTTCCGTGGGACATTCACGAGTCCGGTGACGTGTCCCGCGGTCCCGGTTGGAGGGAGGTATGTCCCGATTTCAACTCAGATCTGCGTCCAGAGGAGGCAGATTTGAGTTGAACACATACGTGGCTAAAGCAAGGAGCTGTCACAGCTCAGCTCCTTGTTCGCTGCTGCATTCCGGCTACTGGCTGTGTAGGTGCGATGTGCTGACGAAGGATGAGGTTTATTGTACTAACAGAAAATGTACAATATGCATTAAACCCAAATTTTTATTTTTTTTTAATGTAGATTGTGAGCCCCACATAGAGCTCACAATGTACATTTTTCCCTATCATTATGTCTTTTTTGGAATATGGGATGGAAATCCATGCAAACACGGGGAGAACATACAAACTCCTTGCAGATGGTTTTATGCCCTTGGCGGGATAACACCAGGACTCCAGCGCTGCAAGGCTGCAGTGCTAACCACTGAGCCACCGTGTGGCCCCTACATTAAACCAAAATTTGACCGGTGCAAAAGTATAGGCACCTCAACAGAAAAGTGACATTAATATTTAGTAGATCCTCCTTTTGCCTCTAGTCACTTCCTGTAGCTTTTAATCAGTTCCTGGATCCTGGATGAAGGGATTTTGGACCATTCCTCTTTGCAAAACAATTCAAGTTCAGTTAAGTTTGATGGTCGCCAAGCATGGACAGCCCGCTCTCAAATGATCTGAAAACAAAGACTGTTCAACATAGTTGTTCAGGGGAAGGATACAAAAAGTTGTCTCAGAGATTTAACCTGTCAGTTTCCACTGTGAGGAACATAGTAAGGAAATGGAAGACCACAGGGACAGTTCTTGTTAAGCCCAGAAGTGGCAGGCCAAGAAAAATATCAGAAAGGCAGAGAAGAAGAATGGTGAGAACAGTCAAGGACAATCCACAGACCACCTCCAAAGAGCTGCAGCATCATCTTGCTGCAGATGGTGTCACTGTGCATCGGTCAACTATACAGCGCACTTTGCACAAATAGAAGCTGTATGGGAGAGTGATGAGAAAGAAGCCGTTTCTCCAAGCACGCCACAAACAGAGTCGCCTGAGGTATGCAAAAGAACATTTGGACAAGCCAGCTTCATTTTGGAAGAAGGTCCTGTGGACTGATGAAACAAAGATTGAGTTGTTTGGTCATACAAAAAGGCGTTATGCATGGCATCCAAAAAAAACCCAGCATTCCAAGAAAAACACTTGCTACCCACTGTAAAATTTGGTGGAGGTTCCATCATGCTTTGGGGCTGTGTGGCCAATGTCGGCACCAGGAATCTTGTTAAAGTTGAGGGTCACATGGATTCCACTCAGTATCAGCAGATTCTTGAGAATAATGTTCAAGAGTTAGACGAAGTTGAAGTTACTCCGGGGATGGATTTTTCAGCAAGACAATGATCCAAAACACCGCTCCAAATCCTCAGGCATTCATGCAGAGGAACAATTACAATGTTCTGGAATGGCCATCCCAGTCCCCAGACCTGAATATCATTGAACATCTGTGGGATGATTTGAAGCGGGCTGTCCATGCATGTCTGAGACAACTTTTTGTATCCTTCCCCTGAACAACTATGTTGAACAGTCTTTGTTTTCAGATCATTTGAGAGCGGGCTGTCCATGCTCGGCCACCATCAAACTGAACTGAACTGGAATTGTTTTATAAAGAGGAATGATCCAAAATACCTTCATCCAGGATCCAGGAACTGATTCAAAGCTACAGGAAGCGACTAGAGGCAAAAGGAGGATCTACTAAATATTAATGTCACTTTTCTGTTGAGGTGCCCATACGTTTGCACCGGTCAAATTTTGGTTTAATTCATATTGCACATTTTCTGTTAGTACAATGAACCTAATTTCAATCCGGAAATATTACTGTGTCCATCAGTTATTAGATATATCAAACTGAAATGGCTACTGCAAATACCAAAATATTTAGAGCTAAAAATGATTAAGATTAATAGGGGGGCACAAACTTTTTCATAGGACTGTACTGTGTGCGGGCACATGAAAAATTAATGAGAATGGGCGGAGTCAACATAAAAGTGGGCGGGGCTAAATTTGCTGCGGCGCGCTACGCTGCTACATTTTGTCCCTCTTTCGGTTTTTCAAAAGTTGGGAGGTATGATACTGTAAGGACTAATGCCCGCAGTATTGCCCTTTGGTCACAAGATGCCACTGTTTCCCCCTATTGTTCCTTCACAGACTTTGTTTAGAGATTTGTTGGTAGAAAGAAGTTCTTCACAGGAAGCTCTGATGTGGCCATCTTAGTTAGTCTCCAAGGATTGATGAAAGGCAGAGATGCTGCGATAGGATCTGTTGTCTGTGCTGGAGAACTTTCTGCTGGAACCTAGAGAAGATCACGCAGGAGAGCGCCACTGGGGAGCGGCGAAAATCAGGCCTCGTGAGGAGCCGTATCGGAAAATGCGACTGAACTTATAACAGTCCAGAGGACATAACACCGTGTACAGGGGCTGCTATGGGACATAATACTGTGTGCAGGGGCCACTATGGAGAATAATACTGTGTGCAGGGGCCACTATGGGGGATAATACTGTGTGCAGGGGCCACTATGGGGGATAATACTGTGTGCAGGGGCCACTATGGGGAATAATACTGTGTGCAGGGGCCACTATGGGGGATAATACTGTGTGCAGGGGCCACTATGGGGGATAATACTGTGTGCAGGGGCCACTATGGGACATAACACCGTGTACAGGGGCTGCTATGGGACATAATACTGTGTGCAGGGGCCACTATGGAGAATAATACTGTGTGCAGGGGCCACTATGGGGGATAATACTGTGTGCAGGGGCCACTATGGGGGATAATACTGTGTGCAGGGGCCACTATGGGGGATAATACTGTGTGCAGGGGCCACTATGGGGGATAATACTGTGTGCAGGGGCCACTATGGGGAATAATACTGTGTGCAGGGGCCACTATGGGGAATAATACTGTGTGCAGGGGCCACTATGGGGCATAATACTGTGTGCAGGGGCCACTATGGGGATAATACTGTGTGCAGGGGCCACTATGGGGAATAATACTGTGTGCAGGGGCCACTATGGGGTATAATACTGTGTGCAGGGGCCACTATGGGGAATAATACTGTGTGCAGGGGCCACTATGGGGCATAATACTGTGTGCAGGGGCCACTATGGGGGATAATACTGTGTGCAGGGGCCACTATGGGGAATAATACTGTGTGCAGGGGCCACTATGGGGCATAATACTGTGTGCAGGGGCCACTATGGGGGATAATACTGTGTACAGGGGCTGCTATGGGACATAATACAGTGTGCAGGGGCCACTGTGGGACATATTACTGTGTGCAGGGGCCACTATGGGACATAATACTGTGTGCAGGGGCCACTGTGGGACATATTACTGTGTGCAGGGGCCACTATGGGACATATTACTGTGTGCAAGGGCCACTATGAGGCATAATGCCATATGCAGGGGTCACTGTGGGACATAATACCTTGTGCAGGGGCTGCTTTGAGACATAATACTGTATGCAAGGGGCCACTATGGGACATTATTCTGTAGAACGGTGCATTTTGCACAAAAAACACAAGCATTTTTTTTAATGCAAAAATGGACTATGTAAACACAGTTTTACATCGAAGTAAAAGTTCCAGTTCCACGCATTAACAGTAAACACGTGTCCTAAAGCATCTAGTGGCAGCACTTCTGTGTTACAGTTTGTGGTGTATGACTTTAGCTTAGGGGTCGTCAGTCTTACTATTATTAACCAGAATTCTGAAGACCTTATCTTTGATTTTTTGATTTCATTCGGCATGCCGAACGGAAAAAGATTGCCTACCCCTGCCCTACAGTATAATAAGTGGAGGTCCAGGGTGGTGAGGGAACATAACAGCTAGACTCATCATGATGTTTGTCCCAAAACAAACCAGAGAGCCAAACATCATGAATATTCATCGAAATCAATGTCATGAGGTTTGCTGTAAACAAGGTAGATTTATATGTAATATTACTGTATTGAGTGGCTGGCCATGTTCTTCCATAGTAGACTTCACTGAGATATTTTCTGGGGGTCTTAGGAGATGGCTGGACCACCTACATCAAAGTATTTGACTGTGGTGGGAAAACCCCATTTAAGACTAGACAAATGCATTAATTGTCCTATAGCAATGGCGTCCAAACTGTGTCTCCCGAACAAGCCCTGACGGGCAGGTCGGGAATTACCGTCTAATATTGTCTACAAATTTAGAAATTTTTCAGATCCTCGAACTTGAAGGGAAAAATGCAGATGGTGGAGGAAAGAGCAGACAGAAGTCAGCAAAGCCTACACTATGACACCCGGTGAGGGCCTGTCGGCTCTTCTATTCTAACATGTGGCCTTTGATCTTCCATCTTCATCATTCAGTCAGAATGGGTTCCAATTTCTGAGATGTCTTCTGGTTACGTCCTTGGATCTTGTGCTATGCCGGCCGTATCTCAATAACTAGTGCTGCTTACTGACAGTAAAGTGACATGTTGTTCCAGCTTTCTGCCGGCTCAATCTTCCATTATTTGAAGCCGCCTCTGGTCAGATTATCTTTACAATATGATATTTGTGTTAGTAACAGACGCCGGACGCGGGCAGCCAGTGGTTGTGATCTGCGCCGGAGTCTCCTGCACGGAAATCCATCCAACACTGTATTTCACAGAATGAATTATTAATAGGCAGGAATTCTCTAGAAGACGCTTCGTCTCCGGTGACAACACGAGTACAAATATCTCATCACACTGCACTCATGAAGGCTGTATATGCATTTGTCCAGAAGGGGGCGATGGATACAAATACCTTGGGCTGGAAGAAATCCAAAATCTTATTTTTTGATAGATGGTGGAATCTGAGAAATCCAAGAGATTTGGTAAAAAGCAAATGAGATGTGTTGTAAGTAGAAAAGGCCATATAGGAAGAGACACAAGTAAAAGGCTTGAGCAGAGTCCTTGTAATAGTCCTGACCAGAATCCACGTATAGTAGTAGTCCTGACCAGAGTCCATGTACAGTAATAGTCCTGACCAGAATCCATGTACAGTAATAGTCCTGACCAGATTCCGTGTACAGTAATAGTCCTGACCAGAGTCCATGTACAGTAATAGTCCTGACCAGAGTCCATGTACAGTAATAATCCTGACCAGAGTCCACGTATAGTAATAATCCTGACCAGAGTCCATGTACAGTAATAGTCCTGACCAGAGTCCATGTACAGTAATAATCCTGACCAGAGTCCACGTATAGTAATAATCCTGACCAGAGTCCATCTACAGTAATAGTCCTGACCAGAATCCATGTACAGTAATAGTCCTGACCAGAGTCCATGTACAGTAATAGTCCTGACCAGAATCTATGTACAGTAATAGTCCTGACCAGAATCTATGTACAGTAATAGTCCTGACCAGAGTCCATGTACAGTAATAGTCCTGACCAGAATCCATGTACAGTAATAGTCCTGACCAGAGTCCATGTACAGTAATAGTCCTGACCAGAATCCACGTATAGTAATAGTCCTGATCAGAGTCCATGTACAGTAATAGTCCTGACCAGAGTCCATGTACAGTAATAGTCCTGACCAGAATCCATGTACAGTAATAGTCCTGACCAGATTCCGTGTACAGTAATAGTCCTGACCAGAGTCCATGTACAGTAATAGTCCTGACCAGAGTCCATGTACAGTAATAATCCTGACCAGAGTCCACGTATAGTAATAATCCTGACCAGAGTCCATCTACAGTAATAGTACCGACCAGAGTCCATGTACAGTAATAATCCTGACCAGAGTCCATGTACAGTAATAATCCTGACCAGAGTCCACGTATAGTAATAATCCTGACCAGAGTCCATCTACAGTAATAGTCCTGACCAGAATCCATGTACAGTAATAGTCCTGACCAGAGTCCATGTACAGTAATAGTCCTGACCAGAATCCATGTACAGTAATAGTCCTGACCAGAGTCCATGTACAGTAATAGTCCTGACCAGAGTCCATGTACAGTAATAGTCCTGACCAGAGTCCATGTACAGTAATAGTCCTGACCAAAGTCTATCTATAGTAATAGTACCAACCAGAGTCCATGTGCAGTAATAGTCGTGGATGAAAGGTATATCTGCTGAATGAATTCACAAATTCAGCAGTCATCTTCTGCTATGGCCAGGCTCCCCTCGCCATGTTCACTTTTCTTCTCACTTAAAAATTGTTAAGACAAAAGAAGAATTTCACCACTCACTACCAGTAGCTGTAGAGTGCAACCCACTGTGACATTCATGATGCAATTTACATCCAACACTTGGCCACATGCATTCACCCCATAGATCAGGTCAGATGTATGACGGAGATGTGATTACCTGTGCCGGGTTGTATCTATCAGCAACGATAAAGGGCGTCTAATTGTAATCTTTGCTATGGGGTCTCTTATTTTTTATATTCTGCCCAATATACATAAATATGAGCGAGGTGTCTTGTGAACGTCTCCCACCCCCTGGGCGCTCCCGGGCATCTTTATGGCCGGTTTCTTCCTACATGAATCTATTGTTGCTGCTTTTATACAGAAGGTAATTCCTTACTGAGCTTCCTTGCCAGGTCCTCTCATGCGCAGGCGGCCTCCATTGTTCTGGTTTTCAGGCCTAGAGCTTAAGCAGGTGAGGTAAGAACAGATTAAGCTGGGAAAACATTTCCTGGTTCCTTGAGGCTGACTCTCCTTTGTTCAAAGTTCACAGGGATGAAACAACTCCAGTATTTCACATCCTGCCAGGATCCATCTTCTACAATCTTCCCGAATTATTGGACACTCGGATATTGATAGAATGCATATCCAGTGAACACAATACCTGGACTTATATGACATATCCTTTGAATATGGGGGACAATGGAGCCTGCACAAAGGAGTTTAGTTGTCGCAAGTTCCCTATTAACTTCTTATGCTCCATTCAGTCAAATGCAGCATTCCAGCAGGCGTTGCGTATATGTATTATTTTCTTGTGTTATGTGTTATTTGTTTTATGTAAATCATTTTTTTGTCACTTGTATTTGTTGCAGCTTCTCATTTGTTTTGTTCCCCCTTTTCTAGCCCTCTTCCACTGGGGTCTGGATCCCCATCAGGTGTTGCGAGTCTGCAGATCCTCTAGCTTAGTGCGTTCTAGCAGTGGTGCAGTCTAGACCACATGCTGAGTCTGTCGCAGCCCCTGAGGGAAAGGAATTAATCATCTGCCCAGTGGTCAAAGCTACAGGCCCGAGACAGTAAAGAGAAGCTCTCAGCCCCATAGAGGGAAGAGAGAGGTCCAAGTGGAGAAGTTGTGCTTTGCAGAACCTTTCACCGATGAAAAGTGTTGGGCAAATTGGTTCACAAACGAGCCTGATTTGTCCTGAATATTCCAACTTGTTTATTTTTTACCTAAACAATTTGTGGTTCATCTTAGGTGAACTAAAGTGGCCTCTGCAACATGATTTGCGAAAAATTATTACACCCTGGGATCTCCAGGATACAAACACATTTCTCCTGGGGAAACAGTCCTCATCACCTTGAAGTAAGAACACAGTCCCTTTGTCCAAAATACCTCCACGTGCTCCTGATATGACTACTGGAAATGTACTCTAGTAGCAAAAGTGGACATGTATATATACTACATGTCTACTTGTATATATACTATTAATATTATAAATGTGAAAGTTTGTGGGTTTGCATGTTTGTTCCTCAATCACGCCAAAAAGGCCAAATGGATTGGTCTGAAATTTCACATGTACATACCTTGGCACCCAGATTGAAACATAGGCTATTTACCATCCACGTAGACCACAGGACTTCACTGCCGCTAACACCGATTTGCACTTCAGGTTCCGCTCGAGGACCTGAGATGACGTCATCCCAGGCCCTTGAGCTGCTAACCGGTTGGCTGACGCAAGCTATTGTCCGGCCTGCAGGCAGAAGAAGATGGTGCCTCTGAAATCTCCGGAGCGTCCCGAGGAAGATGAAGTGGTGTCAGCCCACGAGAACTTCATCGGCTGTGCCAGCGGTGTACACACGCCGGGGGCCTGAACTCTTCCGCCTCTGACGGGGATCAAGCAGCTGCGGGCTATGGAGGCTGCCACACATTCGGGAATCTAGCAAGCATGCAGCCGCTCACGGTATAGCATGGATAGCTTTGGTGAGTAGGCCGACAGATTCTGGTCTGCAACCTATGCCGCGGGAGGGGGGTTTGGAGTGGGGGGGGCAATGGAGCACGCAGGATGGGGGGGGCACACAGCAGGGGAGTTTGTGGAGGGGTGGTGTTCTGAGCGGCGGGATTTGGGGGTGTCCTGGGGGCTGGGGGGCACGTTGGGTGGATGGAGGGGGGGAGCCGGTGGGTGCCGCAGGAGGGGGGGCAGGGGGTCAAGAGAAAGACGGGGAGCCAGGGGGATAAGGGGCATAGGCGCGGGGGAGGAAGGGGAAGGGTGCGCGGATAGCGAAGGGAAGGCACGGGTGCGCACAGCGGATCCTAACCAACACAAATTGGCTAAATAATAGCGGCTCAGCACAAACGCCAACCCACAGACGAAGTCGCGGGCAGATGCTTTATATTTCTCTACATTTTACGATCTTGTTGGGGATCACCAGTGGTCCTAGGGTGGCTCTGAAGGTGATGGTATCTTTCCAGAATAGTTCAGGAGATTTTCTGGCACTCTTCACGCACTTGTTGGAAATTACTATGGATTTTCATTTGCAGCTGCGGGATCAGTGGGTCTCATGAACATGACCCTCAGGAACTTGTATGGGGTGGCTTTCATGCTAAAGCTTTCTGGTAGGAGAGATATCACAAAGCATTTTATGGTTCAGCAGGTGCTGAATGGCTGGAAGAAGGAGACGGTGGGAGGCGACAATCGCTGCCCAGTCTCCTTTAGTTTGTTAGAAGTGGTTTATTGGGATTCTTTTGAGATTCTGCTAACGGCAGCTTTTTGCTCACTTTTTATTGCTGCGTTACACGTGGGGGAGTTGCTTAGTCAAAGTTGTTCTTGTCCAGGGGGTCAGCAGCAGCCATGTTGGTTTTAGATGATGAGTCAAAGTTTGCATCCGCAAAGACGGATGTTTTTGAAAGGATTGACATTAAAGGCTTTGGGGTCTGTATTCTGTCCTGTACAAGTCATTTGTGAATTTGTTGAGCGTTGCCCGGAGATCCTGGTTTTTCTGGTACACGTGTCTGGCCTGCCATTGACGTGTTTTCAGTTTTCATCTGTTTTTGGTTCGTACATTTATGAGTTGGGCTTGAATCCAAAAGATTTTGGCATGCATTTTTTCAAATAGGCGCTTCTATGATGGATTGCACATATGGATTGGGCCAGGATGCTGTGAAGCGCTTGGGTCAGGGAAAGTCCGATTGTTATACAACTTACATACGGAGTGAATTACTTACACAGCGATGTTTTCCTTTCTGTATTCAGTAGCTGCTGGTTATTTTCTATGCATTGTTCTCGCTTGTGTCTTTATGGGTCCCAGTTTTCCATCAATATGGATCCTGGGTTGTATGTTTTCTGGGATGAACGTCAAGCTGCCTTCCATCCTGGTGGCTTGTCTCTTGGACTACACAATGTTGAGGTACACTGGTGTGGCCATCTGAAATCGTCATAGCTAGTCGCCTGGCTCATGGCTCTCTGTCGTTCTGCTTCCTGTGGGGGAGGCAATGATTTGGGTTGTGTAAAGTTGGCAGAGCTCATTGCTCTGATGAAACAGGATCAGCAGTGGGTCTCAGCCTTTACTGATGTATTGGTCAGGTGTAGCGCAAGGCCAGGGATACCTTGTTTATTGAAAAGTCGTGTAAGGTCTTGGGGTTTCCCATTTTTTGCAATCTTTGGATGCGTAGTGGTTCACCATAGGGACTTGGAAGGTGTCAATTCTGACTTGTTGTTGCGTGATGGGGTTCATTTGAACCCTATTGGGAATGACATCTTTCTTCTGGGTCTGCAGGATAGTTTGGAGAAACTTGTAGTTTTGTTGGGTGGTTGCAGTGTAGGGAGTACACTGCCAGCTCCATGGTGGGAGACCATGCCCAGAAAATTGTGGTTAAGGAAATATGGCATAAATGCCTGCTATTTCACAGCAGGGCATTGGGGTAAGAAAGTGTTTGTTGGAAGACAGGAGATTATCATGGGCATGGAAATTGTTTTGTTCCGCTTATTGCTCATTGTTTCAGTAAGGTCCATAATAAAGCTGTGGCCAACCCCACATATACCTACAGCGTGGTCTAATGTGTTTATTTAAGTCTAAATGGCCTTGGTGGTCACCTTTGGGGTAAGGTTTTTCAGCTAAAGTCCACTAAATACTTGGAACAAATTAAACTGTCTTCTATTCGTAAAAGTTTCTTTTCACAGCAAAGTTCTGAATTGTATAGAATATGTGAAAGTGAGAAGTTATTATTATTTTACAAAATACAGCCGGATCTGTTCTGCCATCTCTATTTAATATCGACCTCAAATACTTGTGAAAGTTTAATAGATTTAATCACATTGGGAACTTTCTATTGACTTCCAGACACTCCAAAATCAATTATTAATTCTAAGGATTTTCATTTTACATTTCATCACCATTTCTGTTATAGATATAAATACACTGGAAAGAAAAAGTAATAGAAGAATGGGATAGATAGAGCGATAGATAGATAGACAGGACAGATAGATAGATAGATAGATAGATAGATAGATAGATAGGAGATAGATTAAAAGAAGAAAGAAACAGCAACACACAAAATATTTATAAAGTTGTAATATCTTTATTCCAATGACAAAGAATAATGAATAAGAAGCAGTAATGGGAAAGAAGAGCTAAATACAACATCTAGGAGACGAACAAATCACAATAACAAGGGCTTCTTCTGTTGGGGCCAGGAATGTAGTAATCATATTTATTTATATAGCTCCAAAAATTCCATGAAGCTGTATATTATTATTATTATTAGTAGTAGTAGTAATGTATTATTATTATTACTATTATTATTATTATTATTATTATCATTAGTAGTAGTAGTAGTACACTGTTAGGACTCCTAGGGCTATATATCTATAATACATCTAGTATATGACACTGTCAGGGCTCCTAGGACTATATATCTATAATACATAGTGTATGACACTGTCAGGACTCCTAGGACTGTATATCTATAATACATAGTGTATGACACTGTCAGGGCTCCTAGGACTATATATCTATAATACATAGTGTATGACACTGTCAGGGCTCCTAGGACTATATATCTATAATGCATAGTGTATGACACTGTCAGGACTCCTAGGACTGTATATCTATAATACATAGTGTATGACACTGTCAGGGCTCCTAGGACTATATATCTATAATTCATAGTGTATGACACTGTCAGAGCTCCTAGGACTATATATCTATAATATATAGTGTATGACACTGTCAGGGCTCCTAGGACTATATATCTATAACACATAGTGTATGACACTGTCAGGGCTCCTAGGACTATATAGCTATAATACATAGTGTATGATACTGTGAGGGCTCCTAGGACTATATATCTATAATATATAGTGTATGACACTGTCAGGGCTCCTAGGACTATATATCTATAATACATAGTGTATGACACTGTCAGGTCTCCTAGGACTATATAGCTATAATACATAGTGTATGATACTGTGAGGGCTCCTAGGACTATATATCTATAATACATAGTGTATGACACTGTCAGGGCTCCTAGGACTATTTATTTATAATATATAGTGTATGACACTGTCAGGTCTCCTAGGACTATACATCTATAATACATAGTGTATGACACTGTCAGGGCTCCTAGGACAGTATATCTATAATACATAGTGGACTATATATGGACTATATATGGATGACTGGGAACAGATTGCTGTTTACTGGACACACATTTCTTTATTGATACTGACTGCTGTAGGTAGCAGAGGACAAGCAGACACAAATGATAATAATAATGTTAATGACCATGTGCTAGGTTTCGATGTTGCTTGACTACAAAGACGATCATGGGGAAATGGAAGGGAATGGTCTTGCTCTTTTGCTAGTGTCAGCTTCATTTTGTCAGACATGCTAGAAATGCTATTTCATGTGAGCATGGAGAGACCTAGTTACTACACACTCATGGCTAATTATCTCTTTGCAGGTCTTGCACCTTGACATTGATTTTTCATTTGGAAATGTATTAAAACAAAACAAAACCAGCAACATGTCTGCTAGTGCCTCCACCACCCAAACTTGGCTTACATTTACCCCAGGCAGGTTTTTTGATGGTTGGGCTTTAGTTTACAATTGCAGATTCCACCACCCACTTTGGTCTTATCTGTAATAGAATCATCATTGGATTCTGTAATTTCATCATCTTCTTATCATGAAAATGGGATTCCTCTATGCCCTCACAATTTCCACCTCCAGTTTTCCCCCTAGTGCCCCTACGGTATGACTACCATGTCACTACTACTTCCACTTACATGTGGATATCTTCCACCTCTACATCAAAATCTATGTTTTTTTTTCTCATCCAACTTACCAAGAAGAGTAAGATTTGGATTCTGGGAAATATCTCTCTTAGCAGATGCTATTTCACTACTAGAGAATGGGATCTGTGTCAGTGAAAATAAAGAAGGTTGACAGTACATAAAGACAGGTGAGGCTGCAAAGTCCAGAACGAGTGTTGCTGTTTCCATCCACAGTTTCATTCTACATTTTAGTACTTGCACTACTGGATTGTGTATCAGTAGCAAAGCTGTTTCCTGCTACTACTTTCACTTGACTCCTGTTTTGCTTTCTTTTCGGTCATTTTATTTACCTGCTTACATAATAGTGACTGGTGACAATTCTAAGGGTCAGTTCACACGTGAAAACCGCCTAGCTTATTTGTGCGAGGTAAAAAACCTCGGGGAGTTTTTTTGACGCTGTTTTTTGCATTCCACGCGGTTTTTGACGCGGTTTTTGATGCGGTTTTCGCTAGCGGTTTTCACTAGGGTTTTTTTTTCCTATATGTGCCATAGAAACTGCAGGCGAAAACCGCGCGGTTTTTTGCAAAAAACCGCGCGGTTTTGTGTGCAAAAAAACGCGCGGTTTTTTACCGCGCGGTTTTCGCCTCCCATTCACTTCTATGCAATTCTTCAGGCGTTTTCCGCCTGAAGAAAGGTCATGTCGCTTCTTCAGGCGGAAAACGCTAGGAGGAAAAAAAAAGCTAGTGGTCTACATAGACCACCATGTTAAAGGAGCGGTTTTTGAAGCGAATTCCGCTGTCAAAAACCTCCCCTTTGCCCACGTGTGAACTAGCCCTAAGATTGTTTATGTTTGCTATGTTGTTGGGGTTTTTTTTTACCAAAAAAACCTGTATCTGTAGAAAATTAAAAAATAGAATTAGATTTAGCCTTGAAAGAATAACCTGGCCAGTATTAAATTATAACACACTGCGTGATTCTGCTTGTTTGTTTTTTTTGCCGGCATTTTATATGTATTGGTTTAAAAAAGTCCAAAAACTAAGAAACCTCAGCAAAATGAGATCTTTCACTAAAGACTAGAACAATGCTATATTTTAAATGCTTTTGGCAAGAGAAATTTTTTTTTTAGATTTTACAGTATAGTTGTCAACACTTTATTTTTTCTTGCCATGATAACAGCACTTTCTATATATTGGTTAAAAAAAAGATTTTTCAATAAAAGATCTGACTTTGTCAGAAAAATCAATAAAAAACCCTCTGTGGACAGTCACAGATCACAGTGCAACAAGATACAGTAATAATAATGTTTCCTCTTTTCTTGTTTTTTCCTCCTCTCTCATGTTCAGTCATTTCTTGTTTTTTCCTTCTTATCTCATGTTTCCTCTTTTCTTGCTTTCTCCTCGTCTCTCATGTTTCCTGTTTTCCTGTTTTTCCTTCTCTCTCATCTTTCCTTGTTTTTTCCTCCTCTCTCATGCTTCCTCTTTCTTGTTTTTATTCCTCTGTTTTGGTATTCCCTCTCTTCCATGTTTTGGCTGCTGTGAAGAATAAAGCCCCTAGTCGGCATGGTAAATTGATGCTTGTAAAGGTCATAATTTACAGAGACATTCAGCTAATTGATATTTATAAATGTCAAATCAATGATTCTATTGGAGCAACAGAACGTCACCATCACCACCGCTGCCGTCTCGCCACCAACAGTGAAATTTAGCTATATATAATATGTAAACCTCAGCAGTGACCTCTTCAGTCACTGCCACAGAATCACTTCCTCGGGTCACTTTTATTAACAGTTCAAAACTTGGAATTGATCACAATAGTAAACATTAGAGATGAGCAAAGTTTTGGAAAATTCAATTTGGCAGCTTCTCCGAATTACCCCCAAAAATTTGATTCTTTCTGAATTGATTCACGGTGAATAACGTTAAAAAAACTGTTATTACCTGGTTGCAGAGAACCTGTATAGTGGTGTACAACACTGTGCCTTGAAGTAACACACATGGGGAGTCTCCTGTGGTAGTCAAATAATACAGTGAATGAGTATGACACGCACATGACAGGCTTCAGTCTTAGAACCGCTGCAGTGACTCAGTGGCAGAGTGTGGAGGCTGCAGTAACCTTATGAAGCCATACAGTGGCCCAGTGGCAGAGTGAGGAGGTTGCAGTAGCCTTAGGTTGCAGTAGCCATACAGTGACCTAGTGGCAGAGTGAGGAGGTTGCAGTAGCCTTAGGTTGCAGTAGCCATACAGTGACCCAGTGGCAGAGTGAGGAGGTTGCAGTAGCCTTAGGTTGCAGTAACCCATTGATAGAATTCTCCTTGGGGTAACTATCGCCCTCGCTGCACTAAACACCTGCTTTGATGTCATACTACTGGCTGGGCGGGACAGCTGATCAAGGGAAAACTCGGACAGTTGCGGCCACAAATCCAGTTTTGGCTGCCCAGAAGTCCAGTGGATCTTCTAGGATGGGTGGCAGGGTGCACTCTAAGTATGCCACCATCTGCTGGTTCAAGTTCTGCTCTGTGTCTAGCTGCTGATGAACAGCTTCTTCACTATGCGGGTGAAGAAAGCTGCTCATTGCTGATGAAGTCCCTACTGTTCCTGCCAACCCACCCCCTCCTGCCATGCCAGTCCAAGTTGAGTGCTCAGGTCCCTCCGATCGTATCTGTGAGTGGATGTACGATGGCGCAGATAGACAGCGGCCAACTTTCTACATAGCATGTCTCTACAGTAGTTCAGTTTGTGCTCCCTCTCAGAGGGTATAAAAAAGAAAAGGCCACCATCTTTCCCCAGTAGAGAAGGTTTAACATGGTGGAGAGCTAGTAGTCATCCCTCTGCTGAATGGTGACAATTCATCTTTCACTGCGCAAGCAATTGAGCATGCACTGGGCCATTTTCGCAAGTGACTCAGAGGGACTCCCTGCATCCATCTCCACTTCAACTGCCACGGTGTGTCTGGGTCAACTGCCTTGTCCTCCTAAACTCCCTCTTGCTGTTCCAGTTGCTCATGCTCCTCCTCTCCACCTATTTGGCTAGACATTACTTCTGCTCCAATGTCCTCCTTATAATCCTCCTGCTCCAGTTCATCCCCCACAGGGCTCATGTGGCCATGAGATGTTGGAGCTACATCTCTAGTCCCCTGACCATCCAGATTGAATAGCATTTTTTCCAGGATGTGAATCAGTGGAATGAAGTTGTTCATCCCGTAGTCCTGGCGACTGACTAACAAAGTGGCCTCCTCAAAGGGAATGAGCAAACGGCAGGTGTCATGCATGAGCAGCCACTAGTTAATGTTAAAGTTACACAGGGGAGTACCTCTGTCCACTTGTATCATCAAAGAATCATTATGGCTTTTCTCTGTTCATATAGTCAATCCAACATATGGAGGTTTGAATTCCAACGGGTGGAAAAATCGCAAATCAGCCTATGTTGCGATAGGCTGTTCTGCCACTGCAGCTCAAGGAGGTTGTGCTTGGCTGTCAACGAGTGGCTGAAGTGAATGCGAAGTTTCCTTGCCATTTTTAGGATTTCTTGCATTTGGGTGTAACACTTAAGGAAACGCTTGACAACCAGATTGAACACGTGCGCCATGCAGGGCGCATGGCTCAGCCTTCCTTGACACAGCGACGACACCATGTTTATCCTATTGTCGGTCACCATGTTTCCAATTTTAAGTTCTCTTGTAGAAAGCCAGGATTCAGTTTCTTGATTGAGAAAATGGAGGAGTTCCTTACCTGTGTGACTTTGCTCGCCCAGATAAATGAGGTGTAGAACAGCGTACTGGAATAGCACTGGGAGTTGTCCCTGCAGCGGAGGCTGAGGACACAGTGGAGAATGAGGCGGACATTACAGGACCAATGGCGTGAGAACGTTAAGGCAGAATCTGCGTCACCTGTCAAGCGTGAAGAATAGTTTGTGCTCTAAAAGACTATGCTTGGCTAACTCTTACAGTACATGTAGCTTATAGCTCACACTTGGTAAGAACTCTGATTGTTACCCTCTGAATACAATGAAACAACATACAAGTCAGTATGTAAGGTGCTAGCGCCAATTGGGTACCTCACAGGGTTGTGAATGCAACCCAGTCCCTGATACGCTAGTGATTGACGAAGTTCAGATGAAGAGGGCACACATGTACTCTTAGAGGTCTGGTTATCGCTGGTACTTTCCAAAGTAGATGACTGGTACAATAGAAGGGAACATCAGTTACTCGGACACAGCAGGCATTAACAACAGTTGCTCAACAGTCTTGTACAATGGACAGAAGACCCAAAAGACACAGTAAAAACCCTTTGGCAGGAGAGTTTCCCATCTAGCAGGTCTATAACGCACCAGGCCATAGTTTGAGAAGGTTGCACCTTGTGTGGTGTGAACACAACAGCACCTGCTGCACATCCATTGCCTAATGGGAAGAAGCAGGACCCCAAAGAAGTCGCCAAGAAAATACTTAAAGTGACATCAGCACAAAATACACTGCAAAATGTCATCACAATGTAAGTAAGGCATGAAAATACCCAGGACAATACCTCACAGTTACAGAACAGTACATATAGCATAGCCAGCCTATCAAGAGTGAGGACCGAGTCACAGCCTCTCACCTACTGCCATACTTATGGAAAGGGTTGGCTGCCACCATGGTACATGCTATAATGGAGAATGCAAATCAGGTGCTGTCTGGTGTGCCATGGATCCAGTAAGTGGTGCTGCCTTCCATGACTTGTAGTATAAGGCATCACCTGCTGTGTCCACGTCAAACCACGCGGTTTATGGATGCTTATAGGGAAGGCTGAGTTGGCCTCTATATCAAGAATTCAACACCCAAAAATACAGAGGCTTCAGGAGCCTGCAGACAGGACAGCTAACACTTCCAGATCAGCAACACCTACTGAATTCAGAACACACCTGAAATAAACCAATCTATTCTTGTCTCAACATTACTATCACCATAAAAATACATCCACAGGAGCTGCTTTAAGCTGAATAATGGTGGCCAAATCACACATTCACTGCCAAGGCAATCAGCAGAAGCGGCAACTTTGGAAATCAGTGCACTTTGTTCTTCTAATCTCAGGATAGTACAGGATAAGTAATGTAATGTATGTACACAGAGATTGCACCAGCAGAATAGTGAGCGCAGCTCTGGGGTATAATACAGGATAAGTAATGTAATGTATGTACACAGTGACTGTACCAGCAGAATAGTGAGCGCAGCTCTGGAGTATAATACAGGATAAGTAATGTAATGTATGTACACAGTGACTGCACCAGCAGAATAGTGAGCGCAGCTCTGGAGTATAATACAGGATAAGTAATGTAATGTATGTACACAGAGATTGCACCAGCAGAATAGTGAGCGCAGCTCTGGAGTATAATACAGGATATAATTCAGAATCAGTACAGGATCAGTAATATAATGTATGTACACAGTGACTGTACCAGCAGAATAGTGAGCGCAGCTCTGGAGTATAATATAGGATGTAACTCAGGATCAGTACAGGATAAGTAATGTAATGTATGTACACAGTGACTGCACCAGCAGAATAGTGAGCGCAGCTCTGGAGTATAATATAGGATGTAACTCAGGATCAGTACAGGATAAGTAATGTAATGTATGTACACAGTGACTGTACCAGCAGAATAGTGAGCACAGCTCTGGAGTATAATACATGATCAATAATGTAGCTGAAGTGTTTAATCTTTGTCTTTACATCTGTAATCTTTTTGTCAGGGTTTCCAACCCTGAGTGTTTTCTTAGGATGTTTACCACAATGTGAATATTTTATGGAATGATTTTTGTTTTCTGTAGTTCGCTGCCTGGAGATTTACAGTCCTGATAATTCTCCTCGCTCGTGCACTATGCAAGATATTCCAAGGATTAAGGAGTCACAGCTGCTTCGTCTTTAATTCTGTACAATAAGTCTGATGAGGAATCTTCTGCCAGCAGGTCCGCTCTGATGTTCTGCGTCGTCTTTAAGGCTATAATATCGCCAGAATGACAGCGAGGTTGTAATTAGATCCGAGGTTTTATGAATGAAGAGGGGAAATGAGACATCCCCTAAATTCTGCTAATTGTACGACACAGGAGATAAAATAGAATAAGTGTAGTCAGTAGAACATTTTAACTACCGAGGTGTCAGGCTCAGAAGTGCAAGCAAGCAGCGGGGAATGAGCCAGCTGCCTATGTGCAATATATCAAGGGCAGCACGTGGGCCCCTCACTCTGCACCGCGACAGGTTTGTACATCTAGGTGATGGAAACGGCAACTCATCAAAGGAAACTCATCGAAAACCCAACCGTAATGTCAAGGACAAAATCCACCACTAGATGTAGTACATGTGAGGGCCCAGCAGGAGTCAAGAGAACATGTTCTTACTTGCAGCTTTCCCAAATATATGCAAGAGCATCTAATGCAAATATTCTATAGAGTGTGAGATACGTTGTAAAAAATGAGGCCCCAGTGGGGCAGAATGATCACTCCTGGTGTTGCCATCTTCCCTCGTTCCTGTTCCTTTCTCTACAGCATTGGAGAAGACTTTATATAAGCAGTGGCGGATCCAGGGTTTGTGGGGCCCTGGGCAATTGACTTTGGCGGGGCCCTACTTACTGGGGGGTCTCACACTTCTAACCTGTACTTCCCAACTATTGAAGACTAGAAAGAGTGAACAAAATGTGCGGCGCGCGCAGCGCGCCGCAGCAAATTAGGCCCCACCCACTTTTATGTTGACTCCGCCCATTCTCATTCAATTTTCATGTGATTCCACACAGTATAATCCTCCTACAGTCACCCGTAAATTATGTGTCCCACCTCCATCACTCCCCCATTTTCATATACACCCTTCATCTACCCCTAGTTTCATTTCCCCCCCTCTATCTCTGTCCCCAGTTTCATGCCATTCTCCCCCTTTATCTGCCCACAGTTTCATGTCCCCCCCGTCTCTGCCCCAGTGTCATGCCGTTCTCCCCCTTCATCTGCCCCAGTGTCATGCCATTCTCCCCCCTTCATCTGCCCCAGTGTCATGCTGTTCTCTCCCCCTTCATTTGCCCCAGTGTCATGCCGTTCTCCCTCCTTCATCTGCCCCAGTGTCATGCCGTTCTCCCCCCTTCCATCTGCCCCAGTGTCATGCTGTTCTCCCCCCCTCCATCTGCCCCAGTGTCATGCTGTTCTCCCCCCTCCATTTGCCCCAGTGTCATGCTGTTCTCCCCCCTTCATCTGCCCCAGTGTCATGCTGTTCTCCCCCCTCCATCTGCCCCAGTGTCATGCTGTTCTCCCCCCTCCATCTGCCCCAGTGTCATGCTGTTCTCCCCCCCCTCCATCTGCCCCAGTGTCATGCTGTTCTCCCCCCCTCCATCTGCCCCAGTGTCATGCTGGTCTCCCCCCTTCATCTGCCCCAGTGTCATGCTGTTCTCCCCCCCTCCATCTGCCCCAGTGTCATGCTGTTCTTCCCCCCTCCATCTGCCCCAGTGTCATGCTGTTCTCCCCCCTCCATCTGCCCCAGTGTCATGCTGTTCTCCCCCCCTCCATCTGCCCCAGTGTCATGCTGTTCTCCCCCTCTATCTGCCCCAGTGTCATGCCGTTCTCCCCGTCCATCTGCCCCAGTGTTATGCCATTCTCCCCCCTCCATCTGCCCCAGTGTCATGCCATTCTCCCCCCTCCATCTGTCCCAGTGTCATGCCGTTCTCCCCCCCTCCATCTGCCCCAGTGTCATGCTGTTCTCCCCCCCCCTCCATCTGCCCCAGTGTCATGCTGTTCCCCCCCCCCCTCCATCTGCCCCAGTGTCATGCTGTTCTCCCCCCCTCCATCTGCCCCAGTGTCATGCTGGTCTCCCCCCTTCATCTGCCCCACTGTCATGCTGTTCTCCCCCCCTCCATCTGCCCCAGTGTCATGCTGTTCTTCCCCCCTCCATCTGCCCCAGTGTCATGCTGTTCTCCCCCCCTCCATCTGCCCCAGTGTCATGCTGTTCTCCCCCTCTATCTGCCCCAGTGTAATGCCGTTCTCCCCGTCCATCTGCCCCAGTGTCATGCTGTTCTCCCCCCCCCCTCCATCTGCCCCAGTGTCATGCCATTCTCCCCCTCTATCTGCCCCAGTGTTATGCCATTCTCCCCCTCCATCTGCCCCAGTGTCATGCCATTCTCCCCCCTCCATCTGCCCCAGTGTCATGCCATTCTCCCCCCTCCATCTGCCCCAGTGTCATGCTGGTCTCACACTCACTCACTCACACACACACACACACTCACCTTGCCTCGCAGCTCTCTCCCTCAGACGCATATTGTAGCCGCGATGTGATGACGTCATCACATCGCGGCTACAAATGCCGGAGGCCCGGAGCTCAGCGTTAAAGCAGGAGCTGAGCTGTGACAGCTCCTGCTTTAAACGGCTATGTATACAGCTCATCGGCGTCCCTAGGACGCCGATGAGTTGAAATTGGGACATGCAGAGCAGCCGAGCGGGACCATTTTGTTAGGTCCGGGCTGCGCCGCGGGGCGCCGCTAAGCGCGGGGCCCCGGGCGCTTGCCCGGCTCGCCCGGCCCTGGATCCGCCCCTGTATATAAGGTTCCATCCTGTAGTCTGAGAGCCGGAGAAGACTCGTCCGGTTGTAGTTCTGCTCCCTACACTCCCTACAATGTGACTATTCTCTATTAGGATACTGCAGCAAAGGATTATGTAAATTTGGCGCAGAGAATGAAGAAACCTTTACAAAGATAAACATGGCAGTCAGGCATGACCCAAAGGCTGCGGAAGGATAAATCTCTACATGGATTCAGGGAACGTCTGCGCAAAACACCAACACGAATTGCAAATGTCCTATGAAATGCTGAGTATAAAGCTGAGTATTTATCTCTGCTCAGAAGCGGCTTCAGTGTGGGCAGATGAGCTGACAATTCTAGAAAGTATCCGTCACACTTTGACTCATTTGTTTCTCCACAAAGGACGGGGCCGTAGATTAGATTCGCGGCTTTGGGTACAGTAGCAGAAAATGGAAAAAAAAGAACAAATCTCCCTTCTTGAGTGTCTATTCTGGGGCAGTGAATGGTTTCCTCTGGAGAGCTCAGGTGTTTGAAGCAGATAGTGAGATTAACAAAGAGCCGGTGCATGTCAGAATGATGTACAGCTCCGGAGCACGTCTGATGTCACATTGTTCTCAGGCCTCGTAGCCATGGCTCTGTAGTCTAAGGAATAGGACATGCTATATTCCCTGTGTTATCCTTCCTCGTTTCACACATGTCAGAAAATTGAATTATTATTAAAATTGAATATTAATATAAATTTTACAGATCAATGGTTAAAGCAATGAGATTCTTCTTTTCACTGTGTTCCTGTTCAATGATTATGTAAAATTATAGAGAATTCACCTCTAGTTATTGCTTTCTATCTGAGGATTCCTGGGACCCTTCTCTTCCACTGGTCATGTGATCTCATTCTGTCCTGGGACCCGACTCTTCCACTGGTCATGTGATCTCATTCTGACCTGGGACTCTTCTCTTCCACTGGTCATGTGATCTCATTCTGACCTGGGACTCTTCTCTTCTACTGGTCATGTGATCTCATTCTGACCTGGGACTCTTCTCTTCTACTGGTCATGTGATCTCATTCTGACCTGGGATCCTTCTCTTCCACTGGTCATGTGATCTCATTCTGACCTGGGACTCTTCTCTTCTACTGGTCATGTGATCTCATTCTGACCTGGGATCCTTCTCTTCCACTGGTCATGTGATCTCATTCTGACCTGGGACTCTTCTCTTCCACTGGTCATGTGATCTCATTCTGACCTGGGATCCTTCTCTTCCACTGGTCATGTGATCTCATTCTGACCTGGGATCCTTCTCTTCTACTGGTCATGTGATCTCATTCTGACCTGGGATCCTTCTCTTCTACTGGTCATGTGATCTCGTTCTGATGACTCTTCTCTTCCACTGGTCATGTGATCTCATTCTGACATGGGACCCAACTCTTCCACTGGTCATGTGATCTCATTCTGGCCTGCTGGGAATCTCACAAATTCTACTCTGCTACGGTCACACTTGAACTTCATGAGACTGGATTGGGTGACACAAAGAAAAAATAGACTCATCTGTTGTAGGACTTATAGCCACTGGCCTTCTACTCCACTTCTTTCATGCGATTTTCCATCTTCGTGACATTTAACCTAAACATCATTGCTGAGACCTGTAGTTGGCTAGAGCAGTCACATGTTGTTCGCCTACCACAGGTGTCTCCTTCCAGTTATTATACTTTGGGCCTGAATAGACCTCCTACCCTGGGAATATACTGAACAGCTTTCAGGGCATATTTGGTTTTTTTAGAACTGAAATTTGATTGAAAACTAATTCTTTATCTGTATCAAATGACTCTTATAGGGATTCTGTAATTGGAAAACAGTCATTTTTAACTAAGGGCTTGTTGGAATAACCTTTACAAAGGCTATTCTCGTCCTACCTTTACTCTTTTGATTCTGCCTGCCGATTTTTCATTAATTTGGTTTCTTCTCCTATGGTGATGAGCATCACGGAGTACCAGAAGCGTCTTTCATGCACCATTTCACTCCGCAACCCCCCCGCCCCCTGGGTCATATATGTCCTCGGACGCAGGACCTATCTCGAAGATGAATCAGGCGTGGATCAGCCAGGATTTCCACCTACCAATGCCTGATGCATCAGATTAAATCATCCATGCTACATCACCCAAACCTTGACAAAAGAGACTGGTGAGAGTGAAGCCTATCATGTGCGTGTCATACTGACTCACTGTATTGTTTCACTACCACAGCAGACTCTGCGTGTGTGTTACTGCACGGTACAGTGTCCTACACTAGAGATGAGCGAACACTGTTCAGATCAGCCGATCCGAACAACACGCTCCCATAGAAATGAATGGAAGCACCTGGCACGCAGACTTTGCCGGCGGCCGGCCGCTTACCCCCGCGCGTGCCGGCCGCTTCCATTCATTGCTATGGGAGCGTGCTGTGAGCGTGCTGTTCGGAACGGCTGTTCCGAACAGTGTTCGCTCATCTCTATTCTGCACCACCATATTGGCTCTCTGCAGCCAGGAAATAGCTGTTTTTTAACGTGATTCACCACAAATTAATTTGTATCGAATCTTTTTGGAAAATTTGCTCACCTCTATTTACTATATTCAGCTTGTGGAGACAGCGGAGATGACTTATGTGTCTTATTTGCAGACACTTCTCTGGTATTTGATCGCTGTCGCCACACTTTGCCATTCTTGCAGTTGACGTTTGCACATTCTTTTCTAACAGTTAATTAAATTTCCTTTGACACAAGTGTTTGATTTGTCCTTTTCCTCTTCCTTTAGAGACCGATGTAAAGTTGCAGTTTAATCATTTCCTGCTGCTTCATCACTTTCTCGGTGTCGTCCTTGACATGGTGATGTCACAGCTGCCCACGGGCCACTCAGTTTTTCTTACTTGTGTGAAAAGAGAGGAAATTGAAGAATTCTTTGTGGAATTGCATTTATTACAATGTATTTGTAAGGGCAGGTTCACCTCTCCCATCATCTCTCCAGGGCACAGGACGTGGAGTCTCTTCTGTCTTCTCAATTATTTCAGACACTTACTCCATTTTGCAGTCTTGGATTAACATTGTGATTCATGATGAGCGAATTGATGAGGCACATATCAAATTTGGTCTGAATTTTCTCAAAGCTTTGGTTTCCGGTCAATCTGAAACTTTTGTGATTTGTTTCTGGCAAATCACTCAAAATGGCAGCCAATGTTTTAAGATCAGAACAAGGCAGGAAAGTAGGATGATATGTCCTTGGTCAGGCGGGCTTCCACGTAATGCCTTGTAGGTGAAACCATTTGGACTGAACCTGAGCACCATTGTAAATTCTCTTTATAACAATAACCCCCACACTTGGTTGCCTCTAAGTGAGGACAATCTCCTGTACTAGCGTCCATGAATTGAAAAAATCCAGCATCTATTCCTTTGTATAAAACGTAACTTTTATTATGAAAAAGTTTTCCGGAGCATGAGCCGCTCCATAAAATCAAATACAAGTATGCATGATGTCAGAGATGAAATGACGTCTGACTGACGCGTTTCGGGGCGTTATTGTAGCCCCTTAATCATCAGACTATGATTAAGGGGCTACAATAACGCCCCGAAACGCGTCAGTCAGACGTCATTTCATCTCTGCCATCATGCATACTTGTATTTGATTTTATGGAGCGGCTCATGCTCCGGAAAACTTTTTCATAATAAAAGTTACGTTTTATACAAAGGAATAGATGCTGGATTTTTTCAATTCATGGACGCTTGTACTTACACCTTGGGCTGAGAGGCCGAATTTTCCGAGCACCTTCCTTTCTTCATAAGGTAATGGACATTTTTTTCTTTTTAAATCAGAAGATCTGTGAGTGAGCTGACATATGTTATTTATTTAGTCAAATCTCCTGTACTGGTTCTTTTGGACTGAACCATACAAACCAAAAACAGAATGAATTTTCAGAGGTTCGCCCATCTCTGGTGTAGACTAATGTCCTAGAACATGGCAAGATCAAAGGCCCCATTGGCATCAGAAACCAAACCATCTTGTTCTCCCCACTTTGTGAGCCATGTGACGACTTTTATGTGTATGTTTTTGCTTGAGCTGATATTGTATTGGGAATATTCGGGGATTTTGGCGCCAGTCACAGAAATATAACATTCAGTCCACAGTGTGTACAGGATTCTGGATATTGAAGGTGCTGACTTTCTGACAGTGATTTATAGAGATGTTGTGAAGTGATGGACGGTCTTCGTAGCGCTCTTATCCCTCACAATCTCCTCCAGGTATCCCGATAACTGCAACTGATATGTGATATGTATAATTGGTGTAGAGGTCACCCAGTGATACAGAAGATACAATGTCACAAGTTTGATGGTGACCAAGATGTCATGGAACAAAGGACAGCAGAAATATTTGGACTGGTTAGATTAGAGATTGGAATGGGTTGAATGGATGAGGGATCCAGCGTGAGTTGGATAGATTAGTGATCAAGGGTGGGTTTGATGGATTGGGAGTTGGTTGGATGGATTAGTGATTAGGGGTGGGTTGGATGGATTGGGAGTTGGTTGGATGGATTAGTGATTAGGGGTGGGTTGGATGGATTGGGAGTTGGTTGGATGGATTAGTGATTAGGGGTTGGTTGGATGGATTAGAGATGGTAATTGGGTTGGATGGATCAGTGATCAGGGGTTTGCTGAATGGATTAAGGATAGGGAGTGGGTTTGATGTATTAGTAATCAGGGGTTTGTTAGATGGATTAGTGGTCAAGGTTTTTTTGGATGGATTAGTGATCAGGGGTTTGTTGGGTGGATTAGAAATCAAGGGTGGGTTGGATTAGTGATCACAGGTTTGTTGGATGGATTAGTGATCGGGGGTGGGTTGGATGTATTAGTGATCAGGGGTTTGTTGGATGGATTAGTGATTAGGGGCTTGTTGGATGGATTAGTGATCAAGGTTGGTTTGAATTAGTGATCACGGGTTTGTTGGATGCATTAGTGATCGGGGTGGGTTGGATGTATTAGCAAAGAAGAGCAAAAATAAGAGTACAAAGAGGAACCCAGAGAAAAGAGCAAATAAGAAGAAAGAGAAGAGTGCAGAGAAGAATGCAGAGAAGAATACAAAAAATAGTGCAAAGAAGAGTTCAGAGAAGAGTACAAAGAAGTGTACAGAAAAGAGTGCAGAAAAGAGCAGAGAGAAGAGAGCAGAATGCAAGAAGAGTGCAGAGAAGAGTGTAGAGAATAGTGAAAAAGCAAAAAGTGTAGAGAACAATGTGTCAAACCTCCTCTACCACTTCGACATAAGACTCTTTGCAAGATATTGCCAGTGCGATAATACATCCTCACATCATCTTCTGTATGTGCCCATGTCACCAATGTGACCCTCCTCTGCCCGCACACATCATGTTTTCTATGTTTCTAAGGGCCTCTAGAGCGCCCCCGTCCTGCTGACTGTTGGAGTGTGATACAGTGTAGCATTGCTGGCTCAGCTTGTGCTGCAGCCCCCACCTCACTGTGAGGCCCCTGGAGGGGGATACAATAGGCCTTCCATGGTTTCGCACTACTGCAGTGCAGCCTTGCGAGCTGTCAGTTTTCAGAGGTAATAGCCCCACGTGTCTCAGTAATATTTCTATTGTATAATATAGTCATAATAATAGTCATAATCAGCCATTTGAGCGACGTTCACACTGAGGCCGATAATACACATGACTGAAAACATTAACTCCGAGCGAAGAAATCTAAACTTGTCTAAATGTTTAATAAATGGTCAAAGCGTGACGGCCGCGAACAAAAGCACAAACCGGCTGACTCCTGCTGCCGACGCTGTGCCATATGTAATGCTGCAGCAACTGGTTAAAGGAGAGGCTTGAAAGGGACTAAATCTGGATGCCTCACAAACTGACCCTATTAAAGGGGTGTCCCATCTATACAACTTCTGTGCCTATGGCTTATGGTGGCGCACTGAGAATCGCTCTAGCTCTGAACGGTTCCATCATTTGAACAGACATTATGTAGTACCACATTTATCCTGCAGAGGTCGCCCTCATTTTGCCCCGGTGATAACATCTCATTACCAGACTGCTGGACCAACAACAATTAACTGAATGCAAGCAGGTCCTAGCTTAAAGGAGTTGGTCAGATAAGACTCTGAGGGCAGCTCTGGATGTGACTGGAGTATAAAACGGCGGCGTTTATGAGCGCTCCCATTGAAGTGAATGGGGACGTGTTCGGCAGTCTGCCGTAACGCCGGCGTGTACGGCTGTGATACACGCCCGGCGTTACTCCGTGTGAATGCCCCCTAAGACCTCATTCACATGGCAGCTCCAGCACTGGTTTTACAGACATTAAACAATCTCTGACCACAATCCTGCTTGGGTGAATGTTCAATCTCGTATGTCCAGAAGGTTGGAGCTGTGGAGGTAATGCTCTCGTCTAATAGTAGCTGCCCCAAATCTATGAACCAGGAGTCAATATCTGCCAAGAACTGTCGCCATAGTCAGCCATCGTAGAGGTCTGGTTAGTGGCAGGGGCCTAGCAGAGGTGGCCCATAGGTTGTCCTGGCACATAACATATACTACTTTCAAAATGACACATGGCACTTAGGGACCCCATTTTGCTTTTAGGCCCAGGAGCTTAAGGTTACCCCTTTGGTTAGTTGCGTAGTTGTCTCTCTGTCTTATAGGTCCTAAACCTTAGTAGTCATCTTGATGCACCTTCTGAGGGTCCTTGAAGTACTACAAAGGCAGACCCTGTATAGTTCAGATTATCCACCAAGTATTGATCTACATGGAGCGCTAGAGAAAGTTTAACTCTTTCCCTCAAGGAGATCTTATTTGCATATTCTTTTCCCAGAATTCTTGAGGAAAAAGAGGGGGCCACATGGTGGCTCAGTGGTTAGCACTGCAGCCTTGCAGCACTGGAGTCCTGGTGCTCAAATCCCACCAAGGGCAAAAAAACCCCCATCTGCACGGAGTTTGTATGGCTGCAGTGAAGACTAAATGGGGGGGATGGGCAAAAGAAATAACCAGCCAAGCACCATTGAAAGACCTGTATTATATGGTACCAGTCCCTTAAAAAACCCAACCCGATGGGCTACAATGACTACCGACCTGTAGCACTGACATCCCACCTGATGAAGGTCCTAGAGAGACTGGTCCTGACACACCTACGCCCCCTAGTGAGCTCCGCTCTGGACCCCCTCCAGTTTGCCTATCGGCCGGGCATTGAGGTAGATGACGCCATCATCCACCTTCTTCATAGAGCTCTCTCTCACCTGGAGAAACCCGGGAACACTGTGAGGATAATGTTCTTTGACTTCTCCAGTGCTTGGAACCAGTACAGGTGGTGGGTGACAGAATGATACTGTCTGCGGTGACCTCCATGCAGGAGAACAAATCCCACCCCATGTATGGGACCTTGATGGGACCAACTGCTTCACCCCAAGTGTGAGAAGGAGCTATCGCAGGTCCTTCCTTCCAACCGCGACAAGGCTGTATAATCTACATCAGACCAAGCGAAGATCACTCCGCACAGAGAACTAATGATTATGAAGTCTTCCTTCTTTCTTCTTCTTTTGTTCTTTAGCTGCTATGGACTCCTAGTACAGTATATCTTCTCTTCTCAGCATATGTGTGTCTACATCTGTAATATATTACTGTGTATTATCCTGTATCTGTATTACTATGCTGCTGTAACATACTGAAATTTCCCCAATGTGGGACTATTAAAAGGATTATCTTATCTTATATGGCCGCATTGATAACAAGGGATCATTGTGAACAATGGTCCTTGGTCCTTAATATTCTGGATGGACTTAGCAGATTTCATTTAGGCTCTGAAGTTGAAGAAATGGCCAGGAGATATATGGCATTGGGCACCTTTGGCCTCATTCACAAGTATTTCCTGGGGACTGTAACGGACACTTGCAAATTCTGGCCCATTTTTTTCAATAATAGCTAGAAATTCATTTTTAAAATAATTTTTGAACTTTGGATAAGGAATATGCAAATACAACTTCCTTGGTGTAAAAGAGGAATGAACTCTGGCTCCACCTTCTGGAAAGTCTATAGATAAGGCAATGCTTAAATAAAAAACCTATGAACATAACCTGGAAATAATAGCCGAGCCCGAATAAAAGCAAGAAGGAGCCATCCACAGACCACCGGTTCTTATCTTTTTTTTTTTTTTTTTTTTGTGAATCAATTTTTATTGACTTTTTAACAATATACATCAAAAGACAGGCAGCGTACTTAATAATGGATACAAATGTGAACATCAAATAGATGTGGAATCACAACAGGCACCTGCCTCCATCTATGTTGTGGAAGGGGGGAGAGGGGGAGGGGGTTGGAGAGTGAGAGAAAAGAAGGGAGAGGTAAGGAATAAATAAGGAGATTTGTGTTCTATGGTCAGTCTCTTGGAAGACTGTCGGTCAGAAAGCTCAAGTAGGGCTGCATGAGTGCACAAGGACAAACTCCAGGGGTATCTCTTTTAGAAGTTAGTCCGTTAGGAGCTGGGAATTTCTGAACCGAAGCCAGGCGGACTAAGTCTTAAGGTAGCGATCGTGAGAACATCTGGACCAGCTCAATAGCTCCTCGAATCTAGCTAGTTGATCTACTTTGATCATCCATTCAAATACGGAAAGAGGTGTTGGCTGGAGCCAGTGGAGAGGGATTGGGGACTTTGCTGCTTCTATTAGATGGGTGGTTAGATCAAACTTTCTAGGGGGTGAATCCCAGTTAAGGGAAAGAGAGGCAAATCAAGGCAGGAATCAGGGTCAGTGACGTAGATGTTACTCGTGTAATAGTCTTTTGCTCTAATTAGATCGCATATCACCATATGTGAAGAAACAATGCCCCATTCCTTGCAGCATCTCCAACACCCAGGGGACGGTGCAAGCTTATAAGCGTGCAGCCATTCAGGTGTCTTGTACCATCTTGAGAACAGCTTGAAGTGCATTTCCTGAACACGGACACAGGTAGAAAAGACGTGGGAGTGGGATAGGACTAAAGAGATTTCGGTCTCTGAGAAATTCAATCCCAGCTCTGTCTCCCATGAATTCAGAGATACACTGGTAACAGAGGAGGAGAGGCTGCTTCTAAGAAAGCCCCTAATGTATAATAATAGCTCATGGGTGGGCCACTATGGGGCATAATAGAGTTGGGTGGACAACTGTGGGGCATAGTAGAGGTTGCAGGGTGCACTGTGGCCCTTGCAACCTCTATTATGCCCCAAAGTGGCCCCCTGCAACCTCTATTATGCCCCAAAGCGGCCCCCTGCAACCTCTATTATGCCCCAAAGCGGCCCCCTGCAACCTCTATTATGCCTCACAGCGGCCCCCTGCAACCTCTATTATGCATCACAATATAGACTGCAGAGGCCATTGTGGGGCATAATATATATATTGATAGGGTTTAGGTGCGTGGAGAAGTGAGGAGTCAAAGATGTCTGTGTTGCAAACTTTACATAGTCAAGTCACTGTAATGTTACCACTAGCACCTCCCCCCCATCTTTTGATCATCCGCCTCAAGCAGCAGAGAGGCTAGGTTCACCACTGATGAGTATATACTAGCGTATTTTTTGGACTATAAGACGCACTGGACTATAAGACGCACCTAGGTTTTAGAGGAGGAAAATAGGGAAAAAAAAATTTTGAAGCAAAAACTGGTAAAATATTTAATATATGGGAGTTGTAGTTTTGCAACAGCTGCAAGGCCACATTGACAGGTGACCCTGCAGCTGTACGGGGACGCATAGAGCGTTTTTTTTGCGGGGCCAGCTGTAATTTTTAGTTATACCATTTTGGGGGATATCTATTGCTTAGATCACCTTGTATTGAAAAAAAAACAGGAGGTGATTTAGAACTTTTATTTATTTCATATTTTTAAAGTTAGTTTTTTTTTTTTTAACTATTTTATTCCCCCCCCCGGGGCTTGAGCCTGCGGTCACTTGATCGCAAGTCCCATAGACGGCAATACAACTGTATTGCCGTCTATGGGACATTCTGTCTATTAGTATTACGGCTGGTCATAGACCCAGCCGCAATACTAATATAGCTGTGACAGGCCGGGGAGCCTCATTAGGCCCCGGCACCTGTAATGGCGTCTATCACTTGCCGGCTTCCGTCTCTCTATTACAGCGGATGCCAGGCGCCACCTTCAGACTATAAGACGCACCCTTCTTTTCCCCAAAAATTTTGGGGAAAAAAAGTGTGTCTTATAGTCCGAAAAATACGGTATATACCAGTCTGAAATATTTCACTAAATTGCAAAGATCCTTGACCTTGGGCTTTAGTTATTTTTTTTAATAATTGCTTCATAGAGAAATTCCACTGTATAGATCAATGCGGGAAGAAATTGATATTGCAGGGTTGGGGGACTTGCCAAATATATGACCCATAGTAAAGGGGCCAGTAGTTCCTGCTAAGCTTTATCGTCTAATTTGTTTTTGCCCCCCCCCCCCCCCCCCCCCGCCGACTGGATTGATTTTAACCATACGTGCACTAGATGATGGTGAACTAATGGATCTAATAACGGTCTAAGATATCCAGAGCAAAGACAAGAACGAGTGGCTGAGTTGGAGATTGCTCTTTCTAGTCCATGCTGTCTATTAGATCACAACTAGAGGCTGAGATGGAAATGGAGATTTCTTATGTTAATGATGGGATTTGGGTCTCGGATTTAGGAGTGGCTGAAGGTCCTGGGTAGAATGTTAATTGTTATCCTGGAATATCTGAATCTGGTGATCACTAATGAGATAAAGTTGCCATAGAGCAGTGTGGAAATTGTCAGCAAGCAGTATGGAGAGAGTGACAGAGTAGTATATAGAGACAGGGAGCAGTATGGAGAGAGTGAGAGAGCAGTATGGAAAGTATGGAAAAGAGTATTGCGGTGAGAGACAGGGAGCAGTGTCGAGAGAGTGAGAGAGCAATGTACAGAGAGCCAGGGAGCAGAGTAGAGAGAGTTTGGGAGCCATTAAGAGAGCAGTGTGGAGAAAGCTATGACGAAGTATAGAGAGAGTCAGAGAGCATTATGGAGAGAGCCAAGCACCAGTGTGAAGAGAGACCGGGAGAAGTGTGGTGAGAGCCAGAGAACTGTGTGGTGGGAATCAGAGATCTCAGTAGAGTAATGAGATTCAGGGAGCAGCATAAAGAGAGTGCTAGGGAGCAGTGTGAAGTCAGTCAAAGAGCAGTAAGGAGAGAGTGAGTAGTATTCCAGAAAACAATATAGAGAAAGTCAGACTGGGTTCCACTGGGTAATGCAGCGGTTGCTGCGGTAGGCCGGACCACCACATTGGAGCCACAGTTCTCTCAGGCGACTTTATGGTGCCTCTGCATATGTTCACGCAGGGCGGTGGTGCCAACATTGGCACCCTGGCCACGCTTAAACTTTTGCCCACAGATTCAACATAAGGCCACGTTCAACTCCCCCGGTGGCTTAACAAAAAACTGCCACACCACTGGGTAGGTGGTTTTCCCCCAACACTTTGTACTGACTGACTGCTACCGCCACTACCTCCATGAACCCCTGCACCACTGCTTTCCAGGCAGGTAGGCTCCTGCGAAGCAGGTGGTCTACCCCGAACACATTTGGCTCCCGACCTCCTACTGCTGCCAATTTGCTTACTCCCGGCCATGCTACCAACTTGCTGGCTCCACCGCTCCTTCATGTGCAAGC
Source organism: Leptodactylus fuscus (assembly GCF_031893055.1). NCBI lineage: Eukaryota > Metazoa > Chordata > Amphibia > Anura > Leptodactylidae > Leptodactylus > Leptodactylus fuscus. The sequence goes on along the minus strand of NC_134267.1, from coordinate 29,914,938 downwards.
TGTCACCCTCTTCTCCCAATGATGAAGCCCCTTTGTCACCATCTGCAGGTCATTGATGTCCACCTCAATGGTCTCTGAGCCAGGAGCCTGACCGCTTGCAACACCAGCTCACATGACACGCTCCACATCACTAGTTTCCCACCTACAGAAAGAAGCAGCGGATGTCTCCTCTAGATCTTGGCTGGGCACTAGTGCTGACTGTCCTCTAGTAGCTCATCTTCACAGTATAGTGCAGCTGAGCCCACAGCATAGAGGACTTCTCTGACTGAGGGAACAGAAAAGGACAGAGGCAGGTTGAGGATACGTGAGGGCACAGGTTTGTGTCTGACAAACACACCAACTCTTGGCTGGGGGTGTCTGATGTGACTTGGGATGCAGTGGATGACTGAGTCACTCATTCTACAACCGTTGGGTTACTGGTCAAGACACGACTGCTAGCTGACACTGGGAGCTCAGGCCTCTGTAAGTGACTGCTGCCAAGGCCCCTTACGCTGCTGCGACCTGTGTCTACGCCAGAAACATTTAGGCCTGTGTCCCTCCCCTGTGTAGGACCTGTCGCGTCTCTGTCTGACATACTGTTAGATCAAATAAGTAACTGAAAAGGGAATTAATACATTGCTAAAAGGCCTGTAATTTTCTACCTTCAACACACAACGGCGAATAAGCCCCTTATTTTTCCCCCAGCAAGAAAAGAAAACGACTGCACTGCACAAGCACTAATAAATCCCCAATCATTTGTATTATACAGGTATGATCTATTGTAACAGTATAATGGCAGACATTGCAGCAAGTTGTAGTAGTATTCTAACATTCCAAATGAACTCTGTTGTGCTTCAATAGTATAAATTCCTCCCTATCCTTTCCCTACACTTCTAATGTTCTTGTCATGACCTGGTTGTTTGTGTATTTTGTTTCGGTTGGGGATTTGATCCGGGCTCCTGTTTTCTGCTGGTGGTTGCTTTACCACTGGACCATCTGGTTTGGTATTGGGGTCAGTCCTCTTAGCATACTTGAGGTTCTAGGAATCAAACCTCAGGTGTTTAATATTGCCATCATCCTATGGAAGGATTCTGGGGCCTTTTTAAGGAAGAGGGCTGGCTCCACATGTTGCCGTTTTCGTGGTTTACACCTTAGGATTCCTGGCTTAGGAGGAGGATTGTTTTGGTGAAGGTTCCAGCAGATTAGGAAGTGGTGTGAGAGTTGCCTGTTGTGTGTATCTGGTTGTTCCCTCACACTTCATCTCCACTCTATCCTTCTGCTCTGTTTTCCTGGTACTTTCTTGTGGTTTGAGAGGTTTTGGGTTCCAGCATTTTCCCCAGTCCTGTGTTTACCCTTTCCTCACCTCTCCACTGTCCCTCTCCTCATTTTCTTGTTTTGTATTGTGTTGTGCTGCGTGTCCGTGGTCCAGCACCTCTCAGCCCGTTTGTTTGTCTGCAGCTGCACCTGGATTTCTGTAGGGGTCACCACTTTAGAAACCCCAGTCCCTAGCTCTCCTATAGCTCTTGCTCTATCTGTCTTCTAGGTCTTCGTGCTAGAGAGCCAGGAGTTGTCGGGGCCAAGACTAGCTTGGGGACAGCTGACCACCACCGATAGGCAGGGCCTAGCTAGCCACCGTAGTGCCAGGGATAGTCTCCCTCCCCTTTTTCCTTAGCGGTGCAACCTGCAATCCGGAATCTGGGTCTGGACTCAGACACGAACGTAACAGTTCTTTCCCTGAACTTCAATTGAGCAAAATATCAGTTTTCATGTGTTTTCTCCCACTTTCCCTAGCACCTGTTCATGTCCCTATCTGCACTAAGTACACTGGATAATGCTTCAACCTAAGATGGTGGAGGGCATATGTAGTAACATAAACCTGCTCGTCTGAGCTACTAACTACACAGAGAATACCCTAACTATACGTGTGGCTTTTTTCAGCCACACAGTCCACAGACAGGGCAAAAACAATGGCAGCAGTTCACATTGGACTCTCACCAGTTTTAACAAAGCGCTATATATATATATCTACTGTACATCTAGGCTGTGTATAAAGTGTATATTCTTTATAATCTTTGTTTCTAGGCCATGTATATAGTGCATACCTCCCAACCGTCCCGATTTCCGCGGGACAGTCCCGATTTGGGTGACATGTCCCGCGGTCCCGGTTGGAGGGAGGTATGTCCCGATTTCAACTCAGATCTGCGTCCAGAGGACGCAGATCTGAGTTGAACACACATGCGGCTGAAGGAAGGAGCTGACACAGGTCAGCTTCTCGCTTCGCCGCTGCCCGCGTCTCTCCCTGACACACGCGGCTGAAGCTGCTCGCGTGCTCGCTTCGCCGCTGCGTCTCTCTCTCGCTGACACATGCGGCTGAAGCGAGGAGCTGACCTGTGTCAGCTCCTCGCTTCACCGCTGCTGCCGGCTCCTGGCTTGTACATCGCGTCTACAAGCCAGGAGCCGGCGGCAGCAGCGAAGCGAGGAGCTGACACAGGTCAGCTCCTCGCTTCAGCCGCATGTGTCAGCGAGAGAGAGAGAGACGCAGCGGCGAAGCGAGCACGCGAGCAGCTTCAGCAGCGTGTGTCAGGGAGAGAGGCGGGCAGCGGCGAAGCGAGGAGCTGACCTGTGTCAGCTCCTTCCTTCAGCCGCATGTGTCAGCGAGAGTGGCGGCGAGGGAGCGGAGGAGAAGGTAAGTTTAATGTGGAGGTGGAACGTGAATCTGGGGGCAGATGAAGGAGAGGACGGCATGACATTGGGGCAGAGATGGGGGACATGAATCTGGGGGCAGAGATGGAGGGACATGAATCTGGGGGCAGAGATGGGGGACATGAATCTGGGGGCAGAGATGGGGGACATGAATCTGGGGCAGAGATGGAGAGGACATGAATCTGGGGGCAGAGATGGAGAGGACATGAATCTGGGGGCAGAGATGGAGGGACATGAATCTGGGGGCAGAGATGGAGGGGACATGAATCTGGGGGCAGAGATGGAGGGACATGAATCTGGGGGCAGAGATGGAGGGACATGAATCTGGGGGCAGAGATGTGGGACATGAATCTGGGGGCAGAGATGGAGAGGACATGAATCTGGGGGCAGAGATGGAGTGGACATGAAACTGGGGGCAGAGATGGGGGACATGAATCTGAGGGCAGAGATGGAGAGGACATGAATCTGGGGGCAGAGATGGAGAGGACATGAATCTGGGGGCAGAGATGTGGGACATGAATCTGGGGGCAGAGATGGAGAGGACATGAATCTGGGGGCAGAGATGTGGGACATGAATCTGGGGGCAGAGATGGAGGGGACATGAATCTGGGGGCAGAGATGGAGGGACATGAATCTGGGGGCAGAGATGGAAGAGGGACATGAAACTGGGGGCAGATGAAGGGTGTATATGAAACTGGGGGAGAGATAGAGGGGGGACATATAATTTACGGGTGACTGTAGGAGGATTATACTGTGTGCGGGCACATGAAAAATTAACGAGTGGGCGGAGTCAACACAAAAGTGGGTGGGGCGCCGCACATTTTGTTCCTCTTTCGGTTCTTCAAAAGTTGGGAGGTATGTATAGTGTATATTCTGTACATGTACAGAATGTATACTGTACATCTAGGCTGTGTATATAATGTATATTCTTTATATACTGTGCATCTAGGCTGTGTATACACTATATATAGGCTTTATACTGTATACTGTAGGTTTGTACTAACCCTCCTGCCTCTCCTATTTTTCCAGGATGCAATGACATTTTCCAGGCCTTGTCGGATCCTTCTTAGATGATTGTCACAAGGCCTTTGGCGCCTACTTAGACAAATGCAGAGCAGTTATTGTGCCTGCCAGTTTATTACACAGCCGCGCTTAGTATGTAAAACTTGCGTTTCTCTGTTTTCATTATCGGAGGTTTCATCACAACATTGGGCAAGATCCATTGATTTATTAGAATTCTGTCGCTGCAGGAGCCGCCAACCTCATAGAGCAGCAGAAATTCTATCAGGTTGTCACTTACTGCCGGCCCTGCATAGAACGGAAGAAATGAAAGTCACTGCCGCAGAATACATGTAACTATTAATATAATGTGGGAGGATTGACTCAGTAGTAGCAGCAGCGGACCCAGACAGTCACAAACAGACACAAAAATTCAGGTACAAACAGATTTTACCCTGTAAGTTTATTTTTCAAAACGGCAAAACAAAATAGGCCAGTCAGGCAAAACAGTAACATAAACCTGCTCGTCCGAGCTACTACCAACACAGAGAATATGCTAACTATACGTGTGGCTTGCTTCAGCCACACGGTCCACAGACAGGGCAAAACCAGTGACAGCTGTTCACATTGGACTCTCAAACGTTTTGACAAGGTTGTGACAGAAATGACTCCTCCTTTCTCCCCACGTACTGCTCAGGATAGAGGTCTTAGGAACCTTTTATAAGCCTTTAATGAGGCCCAGATCCCACATGTGCTTGAAGGATCCTCCCTAGTAGGACAAGAAGAGGTTAACAGAAGAAGCCATCTTACAGCTAAGGTTTTACCTGAATTGTAACCTCACCTCCCACACGTAAGTGAGGAATCTGGGGGGAGACATAGCGACCTTCCAGAATCTTACATGTTACCTTCTCTCAATATGCAGTATATATATCACTGTGATCATACTGACCCCCAGAATACAGATAACTATATATTTGTGGGGAAGGTAACTCGGTAGCAGCAATGGTGTGGACCCAAACAGTCAGAGACAGGAACACAAAGTCTGGTGCAAATAGATTGATTTAGAAACGGAAAGATAAATAAACCTTCACTTTAGGCACAAAAATGAGCAACAAAACCCTGCTCGTCTGAGCGATAACTAAACAATAAGTACTAACTGTACGTGTGACTTACTACCAGCCACACAAATCAACAAAAATAGCACAATACCATCTCAGCAGTTTCACAGTGTCAGGACAGACCCAGGCGCTTCCTCTCGCTAGCAAAAAACAATGTATATTCAGCTCACCCCTTAATCATGAACACCTGATCCTGGGCCGCACGGATGTGGATGGACCTTGTTCCACTTGTAAAGCCAGCAAAAAGTAAAGAATATCCAGCGTCTCCAGAAGGTAAAAATTAACTTTTATTTCCGCATTAAAAAAATATAAGCATCACAGGTAAGTACACCCAGCGTACAGAGATTGTTTAAGCTACGCGTTTCAGAACCTTGCTGGTTCCTTCATCATGGCTTACTGCTAGCTTACACACAAGTTCCTTATAAAACAGTCAAAAATACAGACCCCTCCCCTAAAACATATATTAACTCTATATGGTAAGTATACCTTTAACCTGCATTATCATATATTAAACTTTTATTTTATAATCACTCATCTCAGTTTTAAGTACTCGTAACTCATCACACTTTTATAATTTCAATTCATTTATATATGCAAACATCTAGTATTAAATATATTATCACTATGATCATACATTGTTTATCCTTTTAACTATTTACCTGATCTTGTAGCATAGACCATTCTATGTCCATATTCACATTGCCCTGGAATTGTCGGCCTGCTCCAGGCCGCAGCATATTCACTCATTCTCCATTTTAGATTTAGATCATGTGTTTTCATTAACCACACCTACTATCACATGATCAGAGGGACTCACACATCTCCAGATCTTGTAGCATAGACCATTCTCTGTCCATATTCACATTACCCTGGAATTGTCGGCCTGCTCCAGGCCGCAGCATATTCACTCACTCTCCATTTCAGATTTAGATCATGTGTTTTCCTCTCGCTCCTTGGATCTACCCTGAAGTGCAGGCGCTCTGCAACCTTTTATAGCCCAGTAACGATCCTTAAGACCCACACCTGGGCTGAGGCTCACTCAAGACCCAAACTGGACCACACATAGGTAATAAATCTGGGGGAGATATACCGGGACTTCAGCACTCTGCCTGTCACCTTCTCACAAGTCCTAGGAGCCCTGACAGTACTACACACTATGTTTTATTCATATACACACCTCCCAAACAAAATATGCGGCTTGCATAGCATGACGTGGCAAATTTAGATACATTTGTTGCTAAATTGACTCCGCCCATTCTGATCAATTTCTCTTTGTGCTCCCCACACAATAACCCTAATATTATATGCCCCCACATTATAATGCTCTCCTCAAATTGACCCCACAGTATAAGGTCTCTCTGCCGATGCACCCACAGTTTAATATTTCCCAAAAGCTGCTCCATAGTTTAATGTCCCTCTCCAGCTGCGCCGGTTTAAACTCGGGGCAACTAGAGGGGGACATTAAATTGGGGTAGCTGGAGAGGGACATTAAACTGGGGACAACTAAAGGGGGACATTAAACTATGGAGGCAATTGGAGGAGGACATTAATGTCCTCCTCTGGTTTCCCCCAGTTTAATGTCCTCCACCAGTTGCCTTCATTTTAATGTTCTCCTCCTGCTACCCCCTGGGTTTAATGTCCCCCTCCAGTTGCCCCGAGTTTAATGCTCACTCCATCTGCCCCCAGTTTAATATTCCCCTCATATGCACCCCCAGATTATTGTTTCCCCTTCCATCTGCCCCCACAGTTTAATGTCCCTCTTCATATTCCAACGTTTAACATAAAAAAAACACTGATACTTACCTCTTCTCTCTCCTCTGCTGCTCTATCTCAGGTCTGTAGTCCCACAGTTTTGAGGGAGCTGTAGACGCAATGTGAGTGACGTCATCACATCATGCCTACAGCTCCTGAAGCAGGAGAATGCAGGGGAACAGTGGTGAGGCCGGAGCTATCTACTCCTGCTTCACCACTGTATTCAACTCATCTGGACATAACTCTCACCGATCAGGACCACGTGACACAACTCAGAATCCGGGACTGTCCCAGCAGAATCCGGGATGGTTTGGAGGTATGGATATATAGTCCTAGGAGTCTTGACAGTGTCATACACTATGTATTATAGACAGGGCCGGCGTCAGCGCACGGCATAGTCGGGCAAGTGCCGGGGCCCACAGAGCCTCTGGGGGCCCCCTGGCACTTGCCCGCCCCAGCACTTGCCTGTCCCGATTTCAGCTCATCGACGTCCGAGGGACGCTTCCAGTCTGCTTCCTGGATGAAAATCCAACCAACAACCTAAGGCTAAGTTTAGACTTGTCCAGTTTAACCTCTTAGCAGCCCAAATTCATGTCACCTCTAGGTAGTATACAATGAGACTGAACTTTGCAGTAGATGTTGAGTCAATTCTTATTGCCACATATGAGAACCTAGAGGTCATTAAGCTAGAGTCATCAGAAGCATCACAAGGTTTGGGACCAGTGGTTCTTTCTGCTCCTCCATAGATGCAGTCACATGGCTGGCCAATGGTCTACTTTTAAAGAATCCATGACCATGTTCTGTCTTTCTCTTTGTGTAACATAGGATTGTGTTTGTGAAGGTTATTTTTGCCCATCCCCCTTTCCCACCTCTACCCATGAGAGGATTTACTTGCTTGATGTGTATGATAAAGACCTTTTGCCGGCGTCTTGAGGGTGCGGAGAGCCTTGGCTGCTATACTAACATGGTCTATTATTACCTGGCTGGATTAGTCTTGAGTTTCTCTTCACCTTCTGCCGCTCGCCGCATCACATCTTCATATTCATATCTACAGAAGATTTCTGGCCACAGGGGACAGAATATTTCAGATTAATTCAAGATTGGGGAGTGAAGGATTTGATAAGGGTCTTTTTTAATTATTCTTGTCATTATAATAATGGTGTTCTCATCCTGCGGAGCGCGAGCAGAGACAAGTCCAATATCTTCTCTAAGCCGCGTGTAATGCCACCGCTAATGTAACCGGCAAGCTGAAGATCCTGGGGGACTACATTATCTTACATTAGGGTAACTCCTCACCATTTCTTCTCCACTTTATTTTATTGGTTTGCTTTTTATTGAGTCTGTACATTTTGTATTCAATGAGTATATTGTCTCTGATCCGGTTGAAGCTGCACGGGGAGCCAAGATGAATACACACTGTGTTTGTAGGGGAAGAAAGTGTTAAGTCATCTGATATGTAGAGCCCCAGCCCTGAATGTTGTGTTGTCATCCCATGGTGATGGACATGGAGGGGGCGCTTTACTAAATTGGGGCTTTATATTGCCGAATGAAATCTACCATAAAGAGGAGACCTCCATATTCTGGAAAGCGGCCATTTTGTATTCATCTTCTCAGGTAGTCACTAAAAGGTTTCAGCTACTGAAGACTAGACATAGATTAGCACTATCATGGTTTCCAGTTTCTGGCCACCTACCTGCTATAGAGACCGGTCATTTTGTAAATACCAGGCCATTAAACTCTTTGGACAAGTAGTGACTTTGGTAAAGTAGGTGTCAAGCAATGTCTTCACCAGTCCTAGATCCAATGTAAAGACCATTGAACCAATTATTGTGATGTGAAATTTTCCAGGATCACTGGTTTCAACCCACGGTGCCACCACAACGGTGTGACTTAGGACCACCAACCTCCTCCGCGGTTGTCACTTTAACCTCTACACAGAGATTTGGACTTTGCTGTGTGGAGACTATCAGGTCCCTACCCCAGGAAGTTGTCTGGGTGCTCACGATAGTTGGCGTAGGGCCATGAGACCTGTCACCAGAGGTCAGGGGAGACAACGGTCCAAAAACAGAACAGAGTTTGGCCAGGTGGAATTGGTGCCAAGATCAGTACACGGGTATCAGGCAGAGCAGAGATCAGCAGACTGGGATGTAGTCAGGGGTCAGAGGACAGGTCAGGGGTCAGTGCATGGGTATCGAAAAGATGATGTCATCAATCACATCCAGGTGGGGCTCCACCCATCAGACAATCACGTCCATGTATTTCTACTTCTATATTTCAGGAAATGTAAATATAAATCACAAGGAAAAGTAAAACACAACAACTAAAAGAAACGTGTTTGCTTTGTAGATTGTTTCGCCTTGGCTCTTCGGATGCCGCGACCCTCGGAGGCAGAATTATGGAGTCAATTAAATATTCTGAAAAGACATAAAAGCTGCACAAATAATTCCATGTCCACAGAATTTGGCAGCAGTGGCCACATCCGAGCAGGGGGTCTGCTCCAGGTTTCTTCTGCGCATCGTCCCTTTAAGCGACGTTCCCATTATTATGCATTGATCTGTTGGACGGGATGAAACGTAATGTACGTTACGGCTTCCTCTTAATACGCTTTTATGACAAGAGAAAAATCATAAACTTTTTCTCCGTGCCAAAAATAGGATCGCGCTTTGATGAAACCGAGCGCCAGCTGTTACAAGGCAAACGTGCAATCACAATGTAATCCCAGACTAAGCCGCAGCCACTCCAACCTTTTGTGGATATTTTAACTGGTTCATCACAATGCCAAAACTTTAATTTTCTGATGGACTGGGAGTGTTATGGGTTCATCCTTAAATGGACTCTATTACTGGAAAAAGTGTTTTTGAGCTAAGCACATGTCCAAATAGGCTATTCTACTTCTACCTTTACTTTTTCTGTTGTTCCCGCCATTTCTCTTTAATCCGCTTTATTTCTTTAAACTAATTAATCCCATGGAGCGCCCTGGCCATACCCCAAGGCCTCTGAGCACCCCCCACGTCATACCTTTAAAGGGATTCTACCATTAAACTACCTTTTTTTCTAATGAACACGTCGGAATAGCCTTAAGAAAGGCTATTCGTCTCCTACCTTTAGACGTGGTCTCAAATACCGGTTTTAACTGGTATGCAAATGAGCTCTCCGCAGCAATGAGGGCGGGCCCCAGCGCTGAAACATCGATGAGCGCGTCCCCATTGCTGCCCAGAGCTCTTTCCTGCGCCGCCTCCTTCTTCTGCAGCAACTCCGCCTCTTCTGGATTCTCTTGCTCTTGTAGTTTTATACAGGAGCATAGAGAGGCCACCCCAAAATGGCCGCCGGCCAGCTCCTGTATTGAACTGCAAGAGCGGCTACCCCAAAATGGCCGCCGGCCGGCTCCTGTATTGAACTGCAAGAGCGGCTACCACAAAATGGCCGCCGGCCGGCTCCTGTATTGAACTGCAAGAGCGGCTACCCAAAAATGGCCGGCCGGCGGCAATTTTGGGGTGGCCTCTCTATGCTCCTGTATAGAACTACAAGAGCAAGAGAAGCCAGAAGAGGCGGAGTTGCTGCAGAAGAAGGAGGCGGCGCAGGAAAGAGCTCTCGGGCAGCAATGGGGATGCGCTCATCGGCCTTTCAGTGCTGGGGCCCGCCCTCATTGCTGTGGAGAGCTCATTTGCATACCAGTTAAAACCGGTATTTCTACGGAACGGCGCGGCGGAGATCATGTCTAACGGTAGGAGACGAATAGCCTTTCTTAAGGCTATTCCGACGTGGTAATTAGAAAAAAAGGTAGTTTAATGGTAGAATCCCTTTAATACAGGCCCCACCGCTTCTTGTGCTCCATCTGCCCTCCTCCTTCCTGGATACTCCTCCTCCTCCATCTGCCCTCCTCCTCCCTGGATACTCCTCCTCCTACATCTGCCCTCCTCCTCAAATCTCAGTTCAAAGGTCAGTTCTCCACAGAACTACACAAAAATGGTCACTCAGACATGCATAGTACCGCATGTGCACATGCGGCAACCAGTGGAGGGCATCAGAGAGCGCATGGAAAGACGTCACGGCTGTGCCGCATGCTAGGCCTGATACGTTGCTCACACACTCCGACCCTTCCCTAAGGTTGCACATAGATAAGGGGGGTCCTGCAGTTCTACCTGTTGGATGCAGTAGTGTCCTTGTTGTCCCCCGGGGCGCTCCTTGTTGGAGAGGGGACCTCTCGATACTGAGCCGGAGTGGTGTTGTTTAGGAGCTGCCCTGATGCTGATGCAGGCAATGACTCAGGAGTCTAGGATTCCAGGGTAAACCAAATAACTTATTTAACAGCGCCAACAGATTCACCAGCAGCCTTGCAAGATGGATTACAGCATACAGTTCAATAGACAATGTCTTAGACTTAAGAGACTTGCAAAAGGCAAATTAGACTCTGCAGTACTAGTCGTACTTTTCTCCTCTCCTCCTCTCGTACCACTCCCTAACTCAGCAGATAGGGGCTATAGCGGGACTACGAGTCCTGATAGGGGAACCCGGGTACCTGGAAGGTAGGCCCATATTCAATACTCCTGTCGGGTACCTCTGCAGCGCCTAATGACATGGACACAGATGTCGCTCGGTGACACCTCAAGTTCTCTCACTAACTCTGAGACTGTCTCCGGATATACCTGGAATAAGATGGCTTGGTTCTTTAGCTTCTAGGATGAGTTCTCCTACTGTCCCACTCAGCAGGGCATGTGCAAGATGGCTACTGGTCTCTGAACTCTGCAACTGAAGACTGAGCTGGACCTGGACTTGGACCTGGACTCTGAGCACTAGTCACTGGACTAACCTTGCAACAGCTACAGGAGAATATAAAGAATTTCTTCAACCTCACCCACTGACCTGTGATTGGTCCTGAGGTAGTACAGCATTTATCAAATTGTAGAAAAGTGCAAATATACAAAGAGATGGCAGACATATTGCATTTACCATAGACATATAAAAGACAAGACAAACAAGACAACCTGCAGGTACCAATGACAAGTGTAAAACTTTTAGCAGCTCCCGCTAGGATGCTGCACACAGTGTTTTAGATAGATCTTGGGGGTGTGCCATGGATTGAGGGGGTGCTACAGATTAGCGGGGGTCCAGCAGACTGATGGGTTTGCAACAGACTAGTGGTGTGTCATGGATTGGTTGGGGGTATCAGTTGTTAGATCACCAGTGACTGCTTTTCCTGGCTCCCCAATAATTTCCTCCTGTGAGATAGTAGAGCAGCTCCTTGGTAGTGACAGAAACCTGCTGAGTCCAACTCTGTACTTAAATCTACTAAATTCAATATCTTGTGTCCAAAAGTTGAGGGGAAGAGGTTCCTCTGCTCTGAAACAATGGGGTCCCAGGATTAGAACCCCCACTTATATAGATGAACAACATGTAAATGTGCTGTTTACTATTGTCCTGAAAGGGGAAGAGCCCGGGGCCCTGGGTTTGAGGGAGTCCGATAGATCAGGAGAATATAGATTAACAGAGAAATGCCTGGAATAACGTGGTACACGTGGCACCCACTATAGTTAGACTCAGGACTATAAGATCTGGAGCCTCCCATAAGGCAGAGACCCTAGTGAAGAACATTTCATTGTCACCACTGGGTGGCGCTGTCTTCTGCCGGATCCTTGGCTCGATATTGGACTTCTAAAATTGTGGACACTTTTGAGGATCAGTTCCCTGGGGTGGACATTGGAATAAATCCTCCACCCATGGTACCTTCTCAGCAACAAACTGGTCCGCTTGTTCTTTGACACTGTTATTTGTGATTTGGGGTTATTGTGAATGATTTATAAGATTGTAAGCTCCTGTGCTACACCTCAAATGCGCCCATGACAAGCACCCCACATAATTGTATATGGCGGCCGGCCTATCTGAGCATGCTGACAGGTAAAGTTACCTTGTAAATCCATAACACATATTTCCGGGTGACATGCTGGTAGCACAGGAGCCTTGGCTCATACCCATGTGTATGTAATTTGGAGTTACTTGAGGTGTTAGTATCTTTGATCTACCATTGGTTTCTGTAAAGTTCAGTTTTGGTTAAACTGGTGTTGGACTTGCTTTCCTCAATCGTGACTTTGCTGTATCGTGGGGACCCCACCTCAGTACATGGCTTACAATGGCACTGGATAGGCCAATTGTCCTCAACCGATCTCTTCCAGTCCACCTCCTGGGCCGGACACTGACGAGTGGTGCCTGCCAGATGTTGGCCGTAGTAGTTTCCAGAGGTGTTTCCAGTTGGACAGGGGACTTCTCTACTCTGAGCCGGTGTGATGGTGTTCAGAAGGGTCCTGATGGTAATCGTAGGAATGAATCAGGAGGCAGTGGTGCAGTTAAAATGGGATAAACTTTACTGTGGTAAACTGTATATCTGTGAAAAGTTGTAGCTTCCCAATGGTAGTCTCCCGACTATTGAGTTCACCCAGGCTTGTAGAAGAGGGATGATCAGAGCCGATGGTAGGCAGGTGCCTTGTTCTCTACAGCAAGTCTATCTGTAATGTCCCGGTACTGTTCGTCCCATTCCATTTAATAGTCCTTTCAGACCGAGATGGTATGGACATTTGCATATAAGGTAAAGCGTTTCCTCCCCCTTCATTTCTATTTTACCAGAGCCTGCACACAGGGGGTCTATTAATGCACCATCTTGTGGATGTTTTTGTGAACTACACCTGCCTATACTTGCCATTGTAATTTGAGTTGTCAGTGTGAAGGTGTGTCCAGTACAATCAGGTGACCTTCAGGACTGGCCTGGAGGAGGAGGGGTTACAGCCCCCTCTAGGGGGGTTGGGGACCTTTGGTCTTGTCCTTTGTGTAGAGGGACAAGACAAGACATGTGGACCTAACAGCACATGGAGAGCTGAAAATGGCAGCCAACTCTCAGGGCACTGCAAGCAGAGATGGCTTTTCCTCTGTTCTCAAGATTCTCCTCAGAGAGTGTTTTCCTCTGAAGCTCCAAGCCTACAAGCACTAACGTTGATGGACCTGCCTATCCATACATCTGGGACATCTACACGTATTTCTCTATTCAAGTAAGTCTTTGGGACAAATCTATATTTAAGAAGCCCATAGCTAGTCTGGCAGAAATTGAGGGTCTCCCGCTGCTGAAAAGAAATTGTATTTGCTATTCTACATATGTGTACCCAGTTGTTGAGGACTAACCCCCTGGATACAGGCCATCTTTACAAGTATATACAAGTTAACTACCCAAGCAACTACTACTTAATCTAACCAAAGCATTCTGCCTCCATCATCTGCTAACTGGACACTACCTACAAAGATTGCTGTATTGTATGTGAAGAATTCCTCCATATGTACATTTGTATTACCTTGTCCTGCTAGTAAAAGAGCAACGATTACCCCCGAATCCTGGTTGTCTGTTGTCATTGTCAGATATCAGAGTGGGGGCGGGTAGTCAGGGACATCAAAAAGGAGATTTTGTGTACATTTGGGACCCAGGGACCCCCTGAAATCCGGCCACATCTGATATATTACCCGTGATACCAGCCCTGGCCCTCCTGAGTGTAACATATCCTCAGCTAGTAGATGGTTCTGAGAGATGGCATCAAGGAAGTTTCTTGTGCCCAGCTCCTGTATGAAGTGAGACTGACAATACAGCTCCTGGCAAATGGGACTCCTTCTCTCCTCATGGCACAAGATCTGTTCAGCAGACTGATGAACGCTGTCTCAGGACTGTCTATGGGATAGCATTGGACTGTTATCCCTCTCTCCCTCAGGGGCTGACTAGAACTGAGGGGCACAGTGTCACAGTTCCAATGCTCACTACTAACAACATTGTCTGAGGGCGTAATGGTCCTGCGAGGACTATTGTCTTACAAAACCCTCTGAATGACCTGAGGCTGGCCATAAGTGTACCAAGTGAAGTGGTGTCCCACAGCGGTGTAAACCAATACATAAGGGAAACTGCAGAATTTACATATACATGACCAGAGGCACCGGATATAACAAAACATAATCACAAGCCATAGAAGCAGGGTCACTCTGGGATGCTGCCTATAGAAGTCCAGAGATGCCTCCTCCAGTGCAAGTTTTGGGAGATCTTCTCAGCACAGACTTGTGATACAGCCCATAGATGTGCACAGACCCTACGGGCTCTGACTTTCACAGGTGACAGACGTGTCCTGGAGAATGGAGAAGAAAATATATACTCAGGATATGGAAGCTGATGAGACATCTCCTGATCTGCTGCAGACAATGCGCTGTAAATCGATGTATATTTATGTCTAATACCACGTTGGGCCATTGTAACGCCAGTAGGAGATGCTTTGTATTGATCCCTGGTGCAGACCGGAGCTGCTTTTCTTCTATAAAAATTGCAGGGCTGGGAGCAGTCGATGTAATCACTAGGGGGCGTTATCGTGTGCATGGGTAAGGAGGGGCTGACTCTGAGTGCTTTCTGAGGTATTGGGATATACAAACTTTCTCTGACCAGTGGTTTCTGATCTCTTTTGACTGTCTAAAGAAGGCACAGTAGAGGGGGCACAGTACAGAGCATAAAGACGGCACTATAAAGGGGGCATAATACAGAGGGCACAGTACAGAGGATAAAGTGGACACAGTATATACAGTGTTGTCCGATAGTATTGGCACCCCTGCAATTCTGTCAGATAATACTCATGTTCTTCCAGAAAATGATTGCAGTCACAAATTCTTTGGTATTAGTATCTTCATTTATTTTGTCTTCAATGGAAAACCACAAAAAGAATTGTCAAAAAGCCAAATTGGATATAATTCCACAGCAAACATAAAAAGGGGGGGGGGGGGTGGACAAAAGTATTGGCACTGTTTGAAAAATCATGTGATGCTTCTCTAATTTGTGTAATTAACAGCATGGCATGACACTGGGGCAGATGAAGGGGGGGACATGAATCTGGGGGCAGAGATGGAGGGGACATGAATCTGGGGGCAGAGATGGGGGGACATGAATCTGGGGGCAGAGATGGAGGGGACATGAATCTGGGGGCAGAGATGGAGGGGGGACATGAAACTGGGGGCAGAGATGGAGGGGACATGAATCTGGGGGCAGAGATGGAGGGGGGACATAAAACTGGGGGCAGAGATGGGGGGACATGAATCTGGGGGCAGAGATGGGGGGACATGAATCTGGGGGCAGAGATGGAGGGGGGACATGAAACTGAGGGCAGAGATGGGGGGACATGAAACTGGGGGCAGAGATGGAGGGGGGACATGAAACTGGGGGAAGAGATGGGGGGACATGAATCTGGGGGCAGAGATGGGGGGACATGAATCTGGGGGCAGAGATGGGGGGACATGAATCTGGGGGCAGAGATGGGGGAACTTGAAACTGGGGGCAGAGATGGAGGGGACATGAATCTGGGGGCAGAGATGGAGGGGACATGAATCTAGGGGCAGAGATGGAGGGGACATGAATCTGGGGGCAGAGATGGAAGGGACATGAAACTGGGGGCAGAGATGGGGGGACATGAATCTGGGGGCAGAGATGGAAGGGACATGAAACTGGGGGCAGAGATGGAGGGGACATGAAACTGGGGGCAGATAAAGGGGTTATATGAAACTGTGGGAGAGATGGAGGGGGGGAATATAATTTACAGGTGACTTTAGGAGGATTATAATATGTGGGGGCACATGAAAAATGAATGAGAATGGGTGGAGTCAACATAAAAGTGGGCAGAGCTAAGTTTGCCGCGGTTCGCATGCGCGGCGCATATTTTGTCCCTCTTTCGGCTCTTCAAAAGTTGTGTGGTATGCTAGTAGGAATAGCAATATTAAAGAAACCAAGTGACAGACACTGTACAGAAGTAGGGTGGAGTGGGAGGAGCGCAAATATTTAGATTTCTGAAATCTGCTCCTTGAAAACTCCTCGCTTCACTACGTAAAGGGAAAAGATAATAAAGTATCAGCAGGGGGCGCTCTATATAAATGGTGACTCTATAAAGGGAAAAGATAATAAAGTATCAGCAGGGGGCGCTCTATTTAAATGGTGACTCTATAAAGGGTACCGATAGTAAAGTATCAGCAGAGGGCGCTCTATATAAATGGAGACTATATAAAGGGTACCGATAGTAAAGTATCAGCAGAGGGCGCTCTATATAAATGGAGACTATATAAAGGGTACCGATAGTAAAGTATCAGCAGGGGACGCTCTATATAAATGGTGACTATATAAAGGGCAAAGGTAGTAAAGTATCAGCAGCGGGCGCTACATATAAATAGTGACTCTATAAAGGGCACAGATAGTAAAGTATCAGCAGCGGGCGCTACATATAAATAGTGACTCTATAAAGGGCACAGATAGTAAAGTATCAGCAGAGGGCACTATATATAAATGGTGACTATATAAAGGGCAAAGATAGTAAAGTATCAGCAGGGGGCGCTTTAGATGTGTTTGTTGTGTTGTCAGCCATACTTGGGGGTCTCGCAGTTGCTGCTTCTTTGTGATATTGTCTGTGTAATTGATTATGGTCTCAGCAGGCTGTGAATTAGCACTGCATGATATTTCAGAAAAGGAACAATTTCAGGGGCGCCTGTGCCGTCCTGAGGTGGATGTGACGAGGCCTCCTCCGGCCTCCCTTTACATCGTGCGCTGGATGGGATTATCCCTCTCAATGAGACCAGAAACAATCAGTTACAAAGTGATGTGACAGAATTCATCTGACATGATTAGAAACTGATTCCCGGAGTGGGCGATGGGGCGGCCGTGCACTAAATTATACTGAAAAATCAGAAACTCCCGCAGGGGATCGGGCAGCTCTTTTTGTGTTTCCATTAACCCCTTCCTGCTCTCGGATGTCTAGAGACAGAACAAATGCTGTAATTTTTGCCAATCCTCTCCGCCTCCTCCTGTCCTGATCACCAGTGCAGTGCCCGCTTCTGATCCCCAGGGGCATCTTCTGTCCGTCAGTCACCCAAATCTATGCCAACCAGGAGGCGGGACATATCTGAGCTATAATATACATCTGCCGGGCTCTGATCTCCCCCAAGAAGCCCCTCCCACAACATGATGACTTTTCAGAAATATATGGTTATTCAGTGAGCTCCCCCTAGTGGTAGTTGCTCACTAGTATATGGATAAGATGTATTCTCAGTGATGTCACCGCTGATCTCTATTATATATATAGGCTGTATTCTCAGTGATGTCACCGATGATCTCTATTATATATATAGGCTGTATTCTCAGTGATGTCACCGCTGATCTCTAGTATATGGATAGGTTGTATTCTCAGTGATGTCACCGCTGATCTCTAGTATATGGATAGGCTGTATTCTCAGTGATGTCACCGCTGATCTCTATTATATATATAGGCTGTATTCTCAGTGATGTCACCGCTGATCTCTATTATATATATATATATATAGGCTGTATTCTCAGTGATGTCACCGCTGATCTCTAGTATATGGACAAGCTGTATTCTCAGTGATGTCACCGCTGATCTCTAGTGTGTATAGGCTGTATTCTCAGTGATGCCACCGCTGATCTCTAGTATATGGATAGGCTGTATTCTCAGTGATGCCACCGCTGATCTCTAGTATATGGACAGGCTGTATTCTCAGTGATGTCACCGCTGATCTGTAATATATGGATAAGCTGTATTCTCAGTGATGTCACCGCTGATCTCTAGTATATAGATAGGCTGTATTCTCAGTGATGTCACCGCTGATCTCTAGTATACGGATAGGCTGTATTCTCAGTGATGCCACCGCTGATCTCTAGTATATGGACAGGCTGTATTCTCAGTGATGTCACCGCTGATCTCTATTATATATATAGGCTGTATTCTCAGTGATGTCACCGCTGATCTCTAGTATATGGACAAGCTGTATTCTCAGTGATGTCACCGCTGATCTCTAGTGTGTATAGGCTGTATTCTCAGTGATGCCACCGCTGATCTCTAGTATAGGGATAGGCTGTATTCTCAGTGATGTCACCGCTGATCTCTAGTATAGGGATAGGCTGTATTGTGATGTCACCGCTGATCTCTAGTATAGGGATAGGCTGTATTCTCAGTGATGTCACCGCTGATCTCTAGTATACAGATAGGATGTGTTTTCAGTGATGTCACTGCTAATCTCTAGTATAGGGATAGGCTGTATTCTCAGTGATGTCACCGCTGATCTCTAGTATAGGGATAGGCTGTATTCTCAGTGATGTCACCGCTGATCTCTAGTATACGGATAGGCTGTATTCTCAGTGATGTCACCGCTGATCTCTAGTATATGGATAGGCTGTATTCTCAGTGATGTCACCGCTGATCTCTAGTATACGGATAGGCTGTATTCTCAGTGATGTCACCGCTGATCTCTAGTATAGGGATAGGCTGTATTCTCAGTGATGTCACCGCTGATCTCTAGTATATGGATAGGCTGTATTCTCAGTGATGTCACCGCTGATCTCTAGTATACGGATAGGCTGTATTCTCAGTAATGTCACCGCTGATCTCTAGTATGTGGATAGGCTGTATTCTCAGTGATGTCACCGCTGATCTGTAATATATGGATAAGCTGTATTCTCAGTGATGTCACCGCTGATCTCTAGTATATAGATAGGCTGTATTCTCAGTGATGTCACCGCTGATCTCTAGTATATGGATAGGCTGTATTCTCAGTGATGTCACCGCTGATCTCTAGTATACGGATAGGCTGTATTCTCAGTGATGTCACCGCTGATCTCTAGTATAGGGATAGGCTGTATTCTCAGTGATGTCACTGCTGATCTCTAGTATAGGGATAGGCTGTATTCTCAGTGATGTCACCGCTGATCTCTAGTATATGGATAGGCTGTATTCTCAGTGATGTCACCGCTGATCTCTAGTATACGGATTGGCTGTATTCTCAGTGATGTCACCGCTGATCTCTAGTATAGGGACAGGCTGTATTCTCAGTGATGTCACCGCTGATCTCTAGTATATGGATAGGCTGTATTCTCAGTGATGTCACCGCTGATCTCTAGTATAGGGACAGGCTGTATTCTCAGTGATGTCACCGCTGATCTCTAGTGTGTATTGGCTGTATTCTCAGTGATGTCACCGCTGATCTCTAGTATAGGGACAGGCTGTATTCTCAGTGATGTCACTGCTGATCTCTAGTATACGGATAGGCTGTATTCTCAGTGATGTCACCGCTGATCTCTAGTATACGGATAGGCTGTATTCTCAGTGATGTCACCGCTGATCTCTAGTATAGGGATAGGCTGTATTCTCAGTGATGTCACCGCTGATCTCTAGTATATGGATAGGCTGTATTCTCAGTGATGTCACCGCTGATCTCTAGTATAGGGATAGGCTGTATTCTCAGTGATGTCACCGCTGATCTCTAGTATACGGATAGGCTGTATTCTCAGTGATGTCCCCACTGATCTCTAATATATGGATATTCTACATATATTATTAACCCTTAAGTACTATCATGGTGTCTAACATATGTGTATGGTAGTGGTGTATGATAGACACCATGAAGGTACTTAAGGGTTAATGATACCTATAATACATTTTGCCTCTCCCAGTGACTCTCAGTCAGTGTTTGTCTCTTATATAGTATACAGGAGTATTCAGAGGATTCTTGAAAAGAGTCTTCTGTGAATTCGGCAGTACCGATCCGTTCCCCAGGTACTTCCAGGCCCTCCATGATCTCTTAAGAGCCCTTCCTGTATGTATGCTGCCAGCACTATTGCATTATGGGTTGTTCTACAGCACAACATTCACTTCTCAAGGTTGGAGAAGATTCTGTTTATCCTCCAATCATTCCTGCACCCGGACTATACACGAGACATCATACACACCGCAGAACCAAAGGAAAACACTTGTATATATCGTATAATGAGGGAGACAAGAAATGTGCCGGGAACTGCTCAGCAACAGCCAAACACAAGACCCCCGTCATCTGGAGAAGCTCAGGGAGAAGCCAATACATAAAGGTGGTAGAAATGCTGAGAAATCGCAACAAGATCATAATTAGAACAAAATAATAAATATTATCAATTAATGTAGCAAAGATTCCAATATTACAACGTGTGCACAATTACATGATTCTGGAACATTAACATCTACAGTATAGTATGTAAGAGAACACAATATATATATAACACAGAACATTCAGCAATAGCACGGAATACAAGGAGCGAAACATATACTGTCCCGTGAACAAGACTTGTCTTGTTTTGGGTAGATCAGTCCAAAGATTTGTGGAACATCAAATAAATGTATTATCAATTGTAGTTTGCATTGTTTCTCTTCTGTTAACCATGGTTATCACTAAAGAAACACGTGCAGTCATCATTGAACTGCACAAAAATGGCCTAACAGGGAAGAGTATTGCAGCTAGAAAGATTGCACCTCAGTCAAGAACTTCAAGGAGAGAGGTTCCATTCTTGGCAAAAAGGCTCCAGGGCGCCCAAGAAAGAACAGCAAGCGCCAGGACCGTCTCTTAAAAGTGTTTCAGCTGCGGGATTGGGCTACCAGCAATGCAGAGCTTGCTCAGGAATGGCAGCAGGCAGGTGTGAGTGCATCTGCACGCACTGTGAGGCGGAAAATCTTGGAGCAAGGCCTGGTCTCATGGAGGGCAGCAAAGAAGCCACTTCTCTCCAGAAAAAACATCAGGGACAGACTGATATTCTGCAAAAGGTACAGGGAGTGGACTGCTGAGGACTGGGGTAAAGTCATTTTCTCTGATGAATCCCCTTTTCGATTGTTTGGGACATCTGGAAAACAGCTTATTCGGAGAAGACGAGGTGAGCGCTACCACCAGTCTTGTCTCATGCCAACTGTAAAGCATCCTGAAACCATTCATGTGTGGGGTTGCTTCTCAGCCAAGGGAATCGGCTCTCTCACAGTCTTGCCTGAAAACACAGCCATGAATAAAGAATGGGACCAGAATGTCCTCCAAGATCAACTTCTCCCAACCGTCCAAGAGCAGTTTAGCGATCAACAATGCCTTTTCCAGCATGATGGAGCACCTTTCCATAAAGCAAAGGTGATAACTAAATGGCTCAGGGAACAAAACATAGAGATTTTGGGGTCCATGGCCTGGAAACTCCCCAGATCTTAATCCCATTGAGAACTTGTGGTCAATCATCAAGAGACGGGTGGACAAACAAAAACTTACAAATTCTGACAAAATGCAAGCATTGATTGTGCAAGAATGGACTGCTATCAGTCAGGATTTGGTCCAGAAGTTGATTGAGAGCATGCCAGGGAGAATTGCAGAGGTCCTGAAGAAGAAGGGTCAACACTGCAAATATTGACTTGCTGCATTAACTCATTCTAACTGTCAATATAAGCTTTTATTACTCATTTCTGTATGTGTTAAAAACATCTGACAAACACATGACTGTACATAGTTTATGACACTGTCAGGGCTCCTAGGACTAAAGTTTGTTTGTTTGGATATTTGTTCCTCAATCACGCAAAAACGGCTGAACGGATTTGGATTAAATTTGGCACATAGATAGATTGTAGCCTCAATTAACACATAGGCTACTTTTTATCCCGGTAAATGACATGGCTTCACGACTGTTATGAATTTATGTTCACATACTATATAACACTGCTCTTGCAGCAGCTTATCACAGGTTTTGATAAAGCCAGCTATGTTATCTCTCTATGTAAACACTGAGCTAACCCTATGGTCCATTGTGTACATGCATTTGCATATTATCTAATCTGCTCCAGGCAGTGCTGACACACTGTATGAAAAAACACCTTTAATTCAAATTGGCAGTTTGCCAATTTTAAACATGCCCAGAATAAGAAAATCAAATTTTTCGCAAAATTCTAAAACCACGAGAGCTATGAAGGTAGGCAGAAGTAATAGACTTCTCCTCAAGTGGTGCTCAGGGGGATCATCAGCGCCAACAATACACTCATTATATGGCGTCCCAGTGAGCTGCTGAGATGCCAGAACAATCACAAGTATGGTGCGAGGAACAAGGTCAGTGGCAGGCCAGCTTGACAGCTGCCAAAACGCCAGAGCATGTGGATCATTGTCACCAACAACACTCATTATATGGCTTCCCAGCGAGTTGCTGAGATGCTGGAACAACCACAGGCAGGGTGCGAGGAACAAATTCAGTGGCAGGCCAGCTTGAAAGCTGCTGAAACACTGTAGCATACAGATCACAGACACCAACAGCACGTTCATTATATGGCTTTCCAGCGAGCTGCTGAGATGCTGGAACAATCATGGGCACAGCGCTAGGAACAAGTTCAGCAGCAGGCCAGCTTGACAGCTACGGAAACACCAGAGCAGGCGGATCATTAATGCCAACAACACGCTCATTATATGACTTCCCAGCGAGCTGTTGAGATGCCAGAACAATCACAGGCATGGTGTGAGGAACAAGTTCAGCAGCAGGACAGCTTAAGAGCTACCGAAATGCAAGAGCAGGCAAACCATCAATGCCAGCAATTTGCTGAGTATAGGCGGATCATCGATGCCAACAACACGCAGATGAAGTCATGGGCAGAGGCTAGTAATACATAAAAGAAGCCTGTATACCACGACCCATGTAGCAGCCAATCAGAATCCATCCTTACATTTCAGAGTCCCCTTTAAAGCTCCTGCTCGATTGTTCTGATCTTTCCTTAGGACCCTGGCTTGGTAAATTTCTTGTATATTCCCTCAATCACTGGATCTTTTAGATTGTTGGGATGGTTTTCCACACCAGAAGACCTCTGCTCTGACTCCTGTTATGTGGTGGTAAATGTCTTCACGTGTCACCGGCCGTCCAGCCATCTTATATAATATATTTGTCTCCACGCTCAGATACATCTTATAACAATAAGAGATTTCTTTCAGGTTAAGTGTTGGCGTTTTATCGGGTCTGTACAGAGACGTTATCGCAGCAGGAGTGGCCTCATTTATGACATGGAATATGAGGCCCTGAAGTCTCCTTCTCTTGTCATCTTGTGAGGAATAGATCTCCATAGCCTTGGAGCAGATAAAGGCCTGAAACCCAAAGAGATTACACAATGATCTGAATCAGACTTTGAATATTCACACTGTTCTTAGTGACAATGAGTAAGCTCTGGCGGCAGAAACCCCACACGACCGGCCCAGAAGATCTGACCATATTGTCCTACTTATCACTCTAACATGTCTGACCTTACTTATATAAGAAAAAATATATCTTTGTACCGTGGTAGCCAGTGGATATGAAATTAAACATTTTTTTGAGAGAAGTCCTCAGTAGTTGATACCTTTTTTAATGGCTAACTTAAAAAAAATTTGGATATGAAGATCCTGGTACTAAGAGGGAATTTCAAAAACAGAAAGGATCGCCGCATATGGGAGATTAAACTCATGATGACCTTCAACACTCTCCAAAGGGGGTTAAACCAGGCACAGGGTTTTATGACGGTTTATGACCCTGCTGCAGAGCTGAGTGTGCAGCAGGGTTCAGCGCACACTCAGCTCTGCTACATCTCTTAAGCTTCAGAGCTGAGTGTGCAGCAGGGTTCAGCGGTTCTCCGGTGTAGCAGCGGTTCTCCGGTGTAGCAGTGCTGGCCGTCAGCTTGGCTGTATCTCTGCTTCATCTCCAGTGTAGTAGTGCTGGTCATGCGCTCAGCTCGGCTGCATCTCCGGAGTAGTCGAGCTGAGCTCACGGCCAGCACTGCTATATCTCGGCATAGGAATGCATTGACCAGCGTTGATTGGCTGAATGCCATACAGCGTACAGCATTCGGCCAATCAACGCTGGTTCTGCCGGAGGAGGCGGAGTCTAAGATCGGTCCACAGCAGTCTCCATTCTGGTCCAATCTTAGACTCCGCCTCCTCACAGACGAGCCTCCAGCAGAACCAGTGTTGATTGGCCGAATGCTGTAGTTTGTATTGCATTCGGCCAATCAACGCTGGTCAATGCATTCCTATGCATGGGAAAAAGTCAGCTTGCGCATATTGCAAGCTGACAGGGATCCCAACGTAATACAGTGACTTGGACATGTTAGATGCCCCCAGACATGTTTTCCCTGCTGTCCCTGTTGCATTCCAAAAAAAAAAAAAAAGTTTTTTTTTTTTTAAATATTTCTTTAATTTTGGGCCATGTTATTATCATTTCTATTTATACTTTATGATTTAGATTAAGCTATATATGTTTTTTATTTAATTACTCATTCATTTAACTTTTTATTATATATATATGTATATATATATATATATATATATATATATATATATATATATATATATATATTTTTTTTTATTTATTTATTTTTTTGTGGCTATAGTAACACCTGACTATGTAGATGCGCTGTCTGCTGCTTGTTTATCAACATGCAGGTTAATAAAAGGCACTGGGTAGTCTGGGTGGATGCCAGCATTTGGTATGCCGCACATGACTTTAGTTTACTCTGTGCATGTAGGGATATATTATGGTTGATATATTCAGCCTGGGAAAGCATGTTTTTTCTGCTTTTGCACAGTAGTCACTTGTGGACACTGCGATGTATGAATAAACGCCCATAATACTAGTGAAAGTAAGTGGATGTTCCTCCTCCTCATATTTATATTTTTATATATGGTGTGATTTTATATATGTGTCACTTATATTGATCTGAAAAATGTTACTAGATCATCGTATACTTATAACACTTGTTACACTGTATCTTTCACTTCACCTAAGTGTGTTTTGATGTTGTGATACATTGTTTCCACATGCTGACTAATTAATTGTAATTATGCACCATATGATGTGGTTGTCTCTCTCTCTCTCTCTCTCTCTCTCTCTCTCTCTCTCTAATCTATCTATCTATCTATCTATCTATCTATCTATCTATCTATCTATCTGTATTTGCTTCTATACATGTCTACCATTATACATACTAAATTTGTATTTTAGAATGTGATGCTTGGGCCCAGTTCACTTCTGCGTTCAGGTTTCCATTTGGGGAGTCTGCTTAGACACTACCCAAACAGAAACCTATACGCACCCCCTGCGTCATACTTTCAAACTGCCCCGTCTTGCTTGCGCTCCGAAAATTCCTCTTTCTCTCTCCCTGTAACGGCCTCCAACGTCTCTCATCACCATTCCTTGTGTGTTTTCTTCATCTGTCCACAAGAAAATGGCGCTCGGACATGTGCAGTAGCACTCAGAAGGGACTGTTACTGAGAAAGCCCGAGATTTCAATGTACAGGAGTGAGATGAGAGACGCTGGAGGCGGTTACAGGGGGAGAGGAGGAGGAATTTTTGGCGCGCAAGCTAAAGAGGGGCCGGTTTCAAGGTATGACGCAAGGGGGGTGCACGGTGGCTTGGAGGAACGGCCAGGGTGCACAGACAGGCTCATTTACATATCGGTTCTACTGGTATGTTATAAAAGGGGTGAGGGGGTCCTTTAAAAAAAGTGTAGCAGTGTCCTTCTGCAACCACAATTATGCCCCACAGCGGCTATGGAGCATAATAGAGTTGGGTGGGAAACTGTGGGGCATAATAGAGGTTTCAGGGGGCTGCTGTGGGACATAATATATATAGAAGCACACCTTCCCCCCCCGCTACCTGATGCGGACGATCAAAAGAAAATCCTAATCGCAGAGGGGGGGGGGGGGCATCTTTTGATCAACCGCCTCAGGCAGCAGAGGGGCTAGGTTCACCGCTGACAAAGGGATTAGACACACAGCAAAGCACAGTATCACACATAAAGTGATTAGATACATAGTTCAGCAGACGGTAAAGGGACATAAAAGGATTAGATAAAGGCTGAGGCTTCATGATGAGGAAACAGAGGTTTTTTTGCAGTTCTTTGAGCCTCGACGTGGGGCCTTAGCCTAAAAAAAAGATTAGATACTCTACCTTAGCTCGGTATCGCACATGATAAGATTAGATACACAGCAATACACACACTTAGGGCTCGTTCACATCTGCGCCCGATCTCCGTTCATACAGGTTTCCGTTTCCTGCACAAAACAGGGCAGGAGACGGAAACCTGCAGGACTCTTTCATACCCATTCATTTGAAGGGGTTTGAAAGCTGTCCAGCCGTGAGTGGTGGTGAGCGTTTTATGCTCTCCGCCATGAAACCAGTTTTTTAAAATCGGACACAGAGTCGGACATGCAGTACTCTGTGTCCGATTTTTAAAAAAAAAGGTTTCGCGGCGGAGAGCATAAAACGCTCACCACCGCTCACGGCCAGACCGATCTGACAGCTTTCTGTCTTCTGCATGCACCTAGTGTCAGCGAGGTTTCGGATACACAGTGTTTCGTACAATTTGATTAGCTTCCTTTTGGATACGTCTGTCAGTTTCCTGTTTAGCCACCAGGTGGCATCTGATCAGTGCAGCTCACAGGATTAGCAGCATGCACAGACAACTCTGCCAACACTTAAAGTGACAGCGATGTCTTGTATGTCAATAATCCAGATTAACAGCCAGTTTAGATATCTCCAGAGAAAAGTGACGCCAGGCTCTATCCCGCAGTGTAGGGGAGGACCGGCCCTTTGTTCACAATATCACAATATAGGTCATCAGTGTGTCATCAGTGGCGGCAACACCTGAACTCCACAGATCAGCCTCCATATTCAAGTAATAGGAGCCGCAAATCAGTCCCATTCACTGTAGGCAGCGCAGCTCCTGGAAGCTGCTAGAACAGCTGGTGTGTGTGGGGGCCCAGATGCCACAACTAAACACACAGACCTAACCTGTGGATGCGGGAATCTGATTGTGGCTGTGATACTCCTTGTGGTACTATTGGTGGTATACTTGGGGATACTCCTGGGGGATTGTTACCCACTGTCTGCAGTCTCCAGACCTCCACCGATTCTCTAATAGCAGTATAACACAAAGAGGTAGCATTTTATTCCTATGTGTCTGTATCTCACAGCAGGGAGCACCGGAAACTAGCATATAGAGAGGCTGTATGCAGAGGAGCCATGTGCAGAGGAGCCATGTGCAGAGGAGCCATGTGCAGAGGAGCTGTGTGCAGAGGAGCTGTGTACTGAGAGGCTGTTTACTGAGAGGCAGAGAAACTGTGTGCAGAGGAGCTGTGTACTGAGAGGCTGTTTACTGAGAGGCTGTGTGCAGAGGAGCTATGTACAGCGAAGCTTTGCACAGAGAGGCAGAGAAACTATGTGCAGAGGAGCTGTGTGCAGAGGAGCCATGTGCAGAGGAGCCATGTGCAGAGGAGCCGTGTGCAGAGGAGCCGTGTGCAGAGGAGCTGTGTGCAGAGGAGCTGTGTACTGAGAGGCTGTTTACTGAGAGGCAGAGAAACTGTGTGCAGAGGAGCTGTGTGCAGAGGAGCTGTGTACTAAGAGGCTGTTTACTGAGAGGCAGAGAAACTGTGTGCAGAGGAGCTGTGTGCAGAGGAGCTGTGTACTGAGAGGCTGTTTACTGAGAGGCTGTTTACTGAGAGGCAGAGAAACTGTGTGCAGAGGAGCTGTGTGCAGAGGAGCTGTGTACTAAGAGGCTGTTTACTGAGAGGCTGTGTGCAGAGGAGCTGTGTGCAGAGGAGCTGTGTACTAAGAGGCTGTTTACTGAGAGGCTGTGTGCAGAGGAGCTGTGTACAGCGAAGCTTTGCACAGAGAGGCAGAGAAACTGTGTGCAGAGGAGCTGTGTACAGAAAAGCTGTGCACTGAGAAGCTGTGTGCAGAGGAAATGTGTATGGAGAGACCTGAGCGCTGACACCAGCTGACGGAACGTAGTCGATTCCACTAAGTGACACGGCAAAGACTACACTGCTAGTAACTTAGGGGGGTTAAAGTTGTTGACCAGTCGGATGACTGAGGGCAGATTGTGTGGAGGAGGAGGAGCAGATGGAGATGATAATAATGACCATGTGTGAGGTGTGGATGTGGCCTGTCTTAAAAGAGGATCATGGGGAGAAGGAATAGAATGGTCTCACTTACTTGGTGTCACCTCCAATTCAACTTTGCCAAATATGGTGGTGCCACCATTTCATGTGAGTACGGAGAAAATTCCCACACAGGAGATGATCGAAGAAGACATGGTGGACAGTACAGAAAGACAGCGTTGTGAGTCACATCTTATAGAGACACAAACAGTACTCCATATTTGTGGTTCACTGCTTTGAAATACATCTTTATTCTCAGGAAGTGCGAAAACACTGTGGCTACTGGCCAGGCTGTCAAGACCAGCTTATATTACATAACTAGATTTTATTTTTTTTTCAGATTAGCCCAGGCTATGTGTGTGTGTGTGTGTGTGTCTATGTATATATTGTAAATGTGGAACCTTCTGATTAGGCTTGTCACCACATAAGCCAGGCACACATAGGCCTTGGTACGAGTTCACATGTCCAGTTTTATTGGAAAAGTTCATACATGGCAACTTAAAACAGCTTAGTTCAGCAGAAATTAAAAGAAAAGGTAACAGAAACCGTCCCTAATTTGAGGGGCACAGAAACAGTTCAAAGGAAATCCTCACCACTGCAGTTGGTTCAGTTTCTCCTCCTCTTCACATTGCGGTTTCTCTACTGACCCAAGACTTCCTCCTTTATCATATCGGAGGGCCTAAGAAACCCACACAGGGTATAAGGGATTTAAGAGCCAGGACAATAGAATGCAAACAAATAAAGAATGAGGAATGGAATATACAGAGGGAACAAGATGGAGTATATATCCTCCATCTTGTGTCCTCTGTATACTTCATCTACAGTATTGTTCTTTATTTGTTTGCAATATAGGGTGGAGGATACAGACTATATACGGTGGAGGGTAGAGAATATACATGCTGGAGGATACAGGCTATACAAGGTGGAGGATACAGGCTATACAGGGTGGAATGTACAGAATATACAGTACAGACCAAAAGTTTGGACGCACCTTCTCATTCAAAGAGTTTTCTGTATTTTCATGACTATGACAATTGTAGATTCACACTGAAGGCATCAAAACTATGAAGTAACACGTGGAATTATATACTTAACAAAAAAGTGTGAAACAACTGAAAATCTGTCTTATATTCTCGGTTCTTCAAAGTAGCTACCTTTTGCTTTGATTCCTGCTTTGCACACTCTTGGCATTCTCTTAATGAGCTTCAAGAGGTAGTCATCTGAAATGGTCTTCCAACAGTCTTGAAGGAGTTCCCAGAGATTTGGGAAGCACTTGTTGACCCTTTTGCCTTCACTCTGCGGTCCAGCTCACCCCAAACCATCTGGATTGGGTTCAGGTCTGGTGACTGTGGAGGCCAGGTCATCTGGCGTAGCCCCCCATCACTCTCCTTCTTGGTCAAATAGCCCTTACACAGCCTGGAGGTGTTTGGGGTCATTGTCCTGTTGAAAAATAAATGAATAAACTAAACGCAAACCGGATGGAATAGCATGCCGCTGCAAGATGCTGTGGTAGCCATGCTGGTTCAGTATGCCTTCAATTTTGAATAAATCCCCAACAGTGTCACCAGTAAAGCACCCCACACCATCACACCTCCTCCTCCATGCTTCACGGTGGGAACCAGGCATGTAGAGTCCATCCGTTCACCTTTTCTGCGTAGCACAAAAACACAGTGGTTGGAACCAAAGATCTCAGATTTGGAGTCATCAGACCAAAGTACAGATTTCCACTGGTCTAATGTCCATTCCTTGTGTTCTTTAGCCCACACAAGTCTCTTCTGCTTGTTGCCTGTCCTTAGCAGTGGTTTTCTGGCAGCTATTTTACCATGGAGGCCTCCGGCTGCACAAAGTCTCCTCTTACCAGTTGTTGTAGAGACGTGTCTGCTGCTAGAACTCTGTGTGGCACTGACCTGCTCTCTAATCTGAGCTGCTGTTAACCTGCGATTTCTGAGGCTGGTGACTCGGATGAACTTATCCTCCGCAGCAGAGGTGACTCTTGGTCTTCCTTTCCTGGGGTGGTCCTCATGTGAGCCAGTTTTGTAGTGCTTGATGGTTTTTGTAACTGCACTTGCGGACACTTTCAAAGTTTTCCCAATTTTTCGGACTGACTGACCTTCATTTCTTAAAGTAATGATGGCCACTCGTTTTTCTTTACTTAGCTGCTTTTTCTTTGCTATAATACGATTTCTAACAGTCTATTCAGTAGGACTATCAGCTGTGTATCCACCAGACTTCTGCACAACACAACTGATGGTCCCAACCCCATTTATAAGGCAAGAAATCCCACTTATTACACCTAACAGGGCGCACCTGTGAAGTGAAAACCATTTCCGGTGACTACCTCTTGATGCTCATCAAGAGAATGCCAAGAGTGTGCAAAGCAGAAATCAAAGTAAAATGTGGCTACTTTGAAGAACCTAGAATATAAGACAGATTTTCAGTTGTTTCACACTTTTTTGTTAAGTATATAATTCCACATGTGTTAATTCATAGTTTTGATGCCTTCAGTGGGAATAGACAATTTTCATAGGCATGAAAATACAGAAAACTCTGAGAAGGTGTGTCCAAACTTTTGGTGTGTACTGTACATGGTGGAGAGTAGAAAATACATGGTGAAGGGTACAGGCTATACAGAGTGGAGTTTACAGAATATACATGGTAGAGGGTACAGGCTATACAGGGTAGAGGATACAGACTATATGAGGAGGAGGGTACAGACTATACAGGATGGAGGATACAGGTGTGATGTTGTTATAAGTAAGTTCTGTATGTTCTGTTCTGCTTAC
This sequence comes from Leptodactylus fuscus, assembly GCF_031893055.1. Lineage (NCBI taxonomy): Eukaryota > Metazoa > Chordata > Amphibia > Anura > Leptodactylidae > Leptodactylus > Leptodactylus fuscus. The sequence continues at coordinate 29,883,830 of NC_134267.1, read as the reverse complement.
TTATTCTGCTTTGTCTGCCTAGCAACAGTGAGGTAGTAATGGAGGAGGAGCTGAGCTTAGGGGGAGGAGTTGTTAGACAGGGAGCCATGATGGAGCATGGAATAAAGTGTTCTGATCTACAAGAGTAACCATCTCATAGTGGACTTATTCCAGAAGACCTGCATCCTCACTACAACACTACAATTGGCGACGAGGATTAAAAATAATCAGCTAAAGGTATTTCACTGCTACAGAAAACTGTTTACAAGACTGCAATCCTAGCACCAGCCATGGCCTGCTTACCCTCCTTTGCTGAATTTGATGTGCACCAGCCCCAAGCAAACTTAGCAGCATGCTGGAATAAATGGCTGAAACGCTTTGAGATATTCCTGCAAGCAATGAACATTACTGACAATGCAAGAAAGAAAGCCATGTTATTGCACTATGCAGGGGAGCAAGTCTATGATATCTTCACAACTCTGCCCAATACAGGGGAGGACAGTGACTATGAGTTATGCAAAGCAGCACTAACTAAGCATTTCTCTCCATACATAAATGCAGCTTTTGAAATTTTCAAGTTTAGACAGTCAAAACAGTCAGCAACAGAAACCATTGATGAATATCATGTCCGCTTAAGACAACTTGCAGCTTACTGTGAATTTGCAGATATAGACAAGGAAATTCTGATGCAAATCATACAAGGTTGTGTGTCCTCTAAGTTAAGGAGACAAGCACTCAGAGATCCCACCATGACTTTAGCAAAGCTACTGGACGTTGCACGTATTCATGATGCAGCAGAGAATCAAGCTAAACTTATAGAGAACACAGACTGTATACTAGAGCAGCCATCTTCTGTAGCAAAGCTCACTCAGAAGCCACATGTGCCTCACACACAGGCTGCAGCCTGCTACAACTGTGGAGGTCCTTATCCTCATCAGACACCATGCCCAGCAAAGGGAGTAACTTGTCATAACTGTGGGAAACAAAATCACTTTGCAAAAGTCTGCAGATCAAAATCACAATCTTCTCTCTCTGCTAAACAAGTGATGCCACAGAAAGTCCAGGCAGTGCAGTCAGTGTCCCCTGCGGATGAGCCCAGCAGCACCTGCTTATTCTCAGTGACTGAGGGGTCTCACAATGTGCATACAATGTCTAATCCCAAACAAGTCATCTTAATACATGGCAATCCGGTGGAGACACTGGTAGATACAGGGGCGTCTGTCAATGTTATTAGTCATGCCACTTATAGCCAGCTAAAGAACAAACCTGCTTTGCAATGTACTAACCTGCAGATATATCCTTATGGTTCAGCTACTGCATTACCCCTATGTGGCAAATTTCAGGCATTACTAACGGCTGAAGGGAAATCTATCACGGACACTTTCTATGTAGTGGAGTGTTCTGCAGACACTCTTCTCAGCTGCAATAGTGCGGTATCTCTGGGCCTAGTGAAACTGGCAAACAGCGTAACACACTCCTCTGTCCAAGCTATTATGCAGAAATATCCTCAACTCTTTCAAGGCCTAGGAAAGCTGAAAGACTTTCAAGTGAAATTACACATTGACCAGTCAGTCCAGCCGTCAGTTCAACCTCACAGGCGCATCCCATTCCATGTCCGCAAGCTAGTGGAGAAAGAGCTACAAGACCTGGAGACAGATGATGTTATTGAACGTGTGGAGGGCCCAACTCCCTGGGTCTCACCAATTGTTGTTGCGCCTAAACCTAAGCAGCCTGGTAAAATCAGGTTATGTGTGGATATGCGACATGCCAATCGAGCCATTCAAAGAGAAAGGCACATTACGCCTACCATTGATGATATTCTCACAGATCTAAATGGTGCAAAAGTATTCTCAAAAATTGATCTAAAATCTGGTTATCATCAGCTTGAATTGCATCCAGACTCCAGATATATCACAACTTTTAGCACTCATGTCGGTCTAAGGAGGTTCAAGAGGCTGAATTTTGGCATTTCATCAGCTGCAGAAATCTTTCAGAATGTTATCAGGCAGGTTCTTTCAGGAATACCTGGAGTCCTCAATGTTAGTGATGACATCCTTATCTTTGGCACAACCCAAGAGGAACATGACAATCACCTAGAACAAGTTTTTCAGAGACTGCAAACCTGCAATTTAACTGTTAATCCATCAAAATGCGAGTTCAACAAGACGTCATTGAATTTTTTTGGCTACATTTTTTCTGAAAATGGTGTTTCTGCAGACCCTGAGAAAGTAGCTGCCATAACCTCTGCTAGCCAGCCACAAAATGTCTCAGATGTTCGAAGTTTTCTTGGTCTGGTCACATACTGTGGACGATTCATACCTGATCTGGCTACTGTTTCTGAACCCCTACGACAACTCACTAAAAAGGATACTCCTTGGTCATGGACAGTTGAACATCAATCAGCTTTTGATACACTTAAGTCCAGTCTTTCTAGTGACACGGTCATGGCCTATTTTGACCCACTAAAGTCTACTGAGCTCACTGTGGATGCCAGTCCTGTAGGCCTTGGTGCAATTTTAACTCAGGTGTCTGAAACTGGCAGTATCTCTACAGTCTCCTATGCAAGCAAGGCTTTAACAGAAACGGAACAGCGCTATTCTCAAACTGAGAGGGAAGCTCTCGCAGTTGTATGGGGATGCCTTCATTTTCATCTTTACCTCTTTGGTCGTCCATTCACAGTGGTCAGTGATCATAAACCACTCATTCCAATCTTCAATAAACATTCATCAAAGCCACCCCCACGACTTGAACGCTGGCTACTCCGCCTGCAGAACTATCGCTTTCACTTGAGATATGAGGCAGGAGCTGGGAACCCTGCAGACTATTTTTCAAGACACCCTTCACCACAGTCTACCAAAGACGACTTGCCTGCCACTGTCTTAGCTGAGGAGCATGTAAATTTCATTGTTACACACTCTGTGCCAAGAGCAATGACCCTCGAAGAAATTAAACATGCGGTGGATTCTGATCCCCAACTTCAGTTGGTAATTGACACTGTTCGGTCTAAGAACTGGAACTCTTTTCTAGCTGAGACTCGTCTTCAACCGCAGGGCCAAACAGCATATTTGCAGGCCTTCTTTAATGCAAGACACTCTCTTTCTGTATCTGACTCAAACATACTACTACGTGACAACCGCCTGGTCATTCCTCAGAAACTTCAGAGTAGAGTGATCGATCTGGCCCATGAGGCTCATCAAGGTATAGTTAAAACAAAGCAATTACTTAGGGAGAAAGTATGGTTTCCTGGACTAGATAAACAAGTGGAAGCACTTATTGCCACATGTATACCTTGCCAAGCAACTACGGTGGACCATAGCCGAGCACCAGTACAAATGACACCTCTGCCAGACAATCCATGGACTGCTGTGAGTGTTGATTTCTGCACTTTGCCAGATCATTCCTATTTACTGGTTGTCATAGATGATTTTTCTAGGTTTCCAGTCATTGAACCCGTTTCCACCACCTCTGCAATAGCTGTCATACCAAAACTGGACAAAATCTTTTCTGCATATGGCATACCTGAAACAGTGAAGACTGACAATGGGCCACCTTTCAATAGTGCAGATTTTCAGTCTTTTGCAACTTATCTTGGTTTTAACCACAGAAAAATAACTCCTTACTGGCCTCAAGCCAATGGTGAAGTGGAGCGCTTCATGCAATCAATCAACAAAACTCTTCGGATTGCTACCATGGAACACAAGGATTTGCAGCAAGAATTGTACAGGTTCCTTAGACAGTACAGAGCCACCCCACACTCTACTACAGGAACTCCGCCAGCGACTGCGCTTTTCAGCAGGCCTTTGCGCATTAAGCTTCCAAACATCCCAGTAGTTCACGTCCAGACTCCATTGGTCCTCAATGATTCCCTTGCCAAAGGCAGGATGAAAAGATATGCAGATAAGAGAAGTTGTCGCTTCAAACAGCTGGATGTGGGAGACTGGGTCCTTGTTAAAAGGCTGAGACCCGGTGACAAGTTATCATCCCCTTATCATCCAGAACCCTTTCAAATCACACACGTTAAAGGTACCATGGTTACTGCTGAACGCCAGGGTCATCAAGTGACACGAAATGTCTCCTATTTTAAAAAGCTTCGTGACTACAACCCAGGAGCAAGTGCAGAGGAGACAGATGATGAGGAAGTTTCACCAGGTACAACTGGTTCAGCAACACCAACAAGAGACAACTCCGAAAATTCACAGACTGTTTCTGATAACGAGATGTCTCAACGCTACCCGACAAGGATAAATCGAAGGCCACCAACGCACCTCAGGGACTATGTTCTGCAGTAAAATTTTCTTTTTAGTTCGGACCTTTTATTTATTGTCCATTCATAATGTTTGCATTTTATTTTATTTTTTTTTATAAGAAGGGGAGAGATGTGATGTTGTTATAAGTATGTTCTGTATGTTCTGTTCTGCTTACTTATTCTGCTTTGTCTGCCTAGCAACAGTGAGGTAGTAAGGGAGGAGGAGCTGAGCTTAGGGGGAGGAGTTGTTAGACAGGGAGCCATGATGGAGCATGGAATAAAGTGTTCTGATCTACAAGAGTAACCATCTCATAGTGGACTTATTCCAGAAGACCTCCATCCTCACTACAACACTACAACAGGCAATACAGGTTGGAGGATACAGGCAAGACAGGGTGGAGGGTACAGAAAATACAAGGTGGTGGGTACAGGCTATACATGTTGGAGGGTACAGACTATCCAGAGTGGAAGGTACAGAATATACTGGGAGTAGTGTACAGAATATACATGGTGGACAGTACAGGCTATACAGGGTAGAAGGTACAGGCTATACAGGGCAGAGGATATAGGGTATACAGCGCGGAGAATACAGGCTATACAGTGTAGAAGGTACAGGCTATACAGGGTGGAGGGTACAAGTTATACAAGGTCGTATACATGGCTATGTGACTGAGAGTGTGTGCAGGATACTGAACATATACCCTGTAAATATTCAGCACTACATATTTATAGGACATTTGTGTCACCGTCTACAACGGGAATAATTTACAAATCTGAAGAAGCCGCTCGCAGGAATGAGAACTGTTGACGGAAAACAGCTGGTAAATGTGAACGGTGCCATCGAGAACTTCTTCTTGAGACAGATGCCACGGATATGGTAAGAAATCCTTCATGGGACCCATCACTTGACTGTGCTCTGGGCTCCTTCCTTCCTACGATATATTGTGCAATTCTGGAGCTCAATGGAACAGTACAACCTCCTAAATACTGAGAGCACAGTACAACCTCCTCATTACTGGGGGCACAGTACAACCTCCTAAATACTGAGAGCACAGTACAACCTCCTCATTACTGGGGACACAGTACAACCTCCTCATTACTGGGGACACAGTACAACCTCCTAAATACTGGGGGCACAGTACAACCTACTCAATACTGGGGGCACAGTACAACCTACTCAATACTGGGGGCACAGTACAACCTCCTAAATACTGGGGGCACAGTACAACCTCCTCATTACTGGGGACACAGTACAACCTCCTAAATACTGGGGGCACAGTACAACCTCCTCATTACTGGGGGCACAGTACAACCTCCTCATTACTGGGGACACAGTACAACCTCCTAAATACTGGGGGCACAGTACAACCTCCTAAATACTGGGGGCACAGTACAACCTCCTCATTACTGGGGGCACAGTACAACCTCCTCATTACTGGGGACACAGTACAACCTCCTCAATACTGGGGGCACAGTACAACCTCCTCATTACTGGGGGCACAGTACAACCTCCTCATTACTGGGGACACAGTACAACCTCCTAAATACTGGGGGCACAGTACAACCTCCTAAATACTGGGGGCACAGTACAACCTCCTAAATACTGGGGGCACAGTACAACCTCCTCATTACTGGGGACACAGTACAACCTCCTAAATACTGAGAGCACAGTACAACCTACTCATTACTGGGGGCACAGTACAACTTCCTCAATACTGGGGGCACAGTACAACCTCCTCATTACTGGGGACACAGTACAACCTCCTCAATACTGGGGGCACAGTACAACCTCCTCATTACTGGGGACACAGTACAACCTCCTCAATACTGGGGGCACAGTACAACCTCCTCATTACTGGGGACACAGTACAACCTCCTCAATACTGGGGGCACAGTACAACCTCCTCATTACTGGGGGCACAGTACAACCTCCTCATTACTGGGGACACAGTACAACCTCCTAAATACTGGGGGCACAGTACAACCTCCTAAATACTGGGGGCACAGTACAACCTCCTAAATACTGGGGGCACAGTACAACCTCCTCATTACTGGGGACACAGTACAACCTCCTAAATACTGAGAGCACAGTACAACCTCCTCATTACTGGGGGCACAGTACAACTTCCTCAATACTGGGGGCACAGTACAACCTCCTCATTACTGGGGACACAGTACAACCTCCTCAATACTGGGGGCACAGTACAACCTCCTCATTACTGGGGACACAGTACAACCTCCTCAATACTGGGGGCACAGTACAACCTCCTCATTACTGGGGGCACAGTACAACCTCCTCATTACTGGGGGTACAGTACAACCTCCTCAATACTGTGATCACAGTAAAACCTCCTCCTGCTGGAGACCCCCTTTAATTCCCTCAGTTGCCATAGTGGCAGGCAGCCACCATGGTGGATCACTTGGCGGTACTGTTGGCTGTGAGACTGGGAGTTAAGGTGTTATTGGCTTCATGTAAATTTGGCCTTGTGATGATACCTGCAAAACAACAGCTGCCGACTTGTTTAAGGAAATTAATTATGGAGTCAGAAATTACATCTAATTAACTATAAAATATTCGGGAAGGAATTAAAATACTGCCGGTGGCAAAAAAATACACTGTAAAAAAGTAATCTATATAAAGAATCTGCCCCAGATGTGCTACACTTAGAAAGAGAAGGAAGTGATATCAATAGCTTGGAGGAAAACATATATGTATATTATACCAAAGGTTATACCCAGGTTATACCAGATCTACATATGTAATATATATAGTGGGGAAGGTAGCTCGGTAGAAGCAGTGGTGCGGACCCAACCAGTCAGAGATAAGGACACAAATCTTGCAGCAAAAAACAGTTTATATAAAAAATAGCAAAATAAATAAACCTTTACGTCAGGCACAAGATAGGTAAAATAAAATACATTGAAAAACCACATTGCAAGAAGGATCCGCAACATCTTGGGTACGTATAAAATTTAACCTTTAATCCATGAGTTAAAAATAAGCCCCGATGGGCAGGCAAACAGGATAACTAATACATAGTAAAGTGCAGAAAAAAGTCAGAAAGGTGGATAAAAAAACCGCAACTAACGCGTTTTGGGGTCCTTAAAGCCCCTTAATCAAAAGGGGCTTTAAGGACCCCGAAACGCGTTAGTTGCGGTTTTTTATCCACCTTTCTGACTTTTTTCTGCACTTTACTATGTATTAGTTATCCTGTTTGCCTGCCCATCGGGGCTTATTTTTAACTCATGGATTAAAGGTTAAATTTTATACGTACCCAAGATGTTGCGGATCCTTCTTGCAATGTGGTTTTTCAAAGAATTTTGAAGCTCCTAGGAGTCAGGAGACAGGGTCGTGCACCTGGGACGTCTATTTCAGGGTGAGCTAACCTCTTGCATTTTTTCTTTTCCGATGTTTTTTCAAAATAAAATACAGCCTCAACATAACCTTTTGCCTTAACAAAATACAGGCAAAATAAAACCCGCTCGTCCGAGCACTAACTAAACAGAAAATACTAACTGTACGTGTGGTTTCCTAAAAGCCACATGAATCAACCCAAAACAACACTGTACCCGTAACACAAGGCTCTCAGTGTCAGGGCAGACACAGGCGCCTCCTCTCCTCCCAGGACCTGCCCTGAAGTGCAGGCTCTGCAGCTTTTTATGGCCTGATAACGAGCCTTAGGACCCAAACCTGGGTCTGAAACCTAGTCTAGACCCGCACTGGACCACACATAAGTCAGGAATCTGTGGCTGATATAGCGGGGCTCCAGCACTTATATCAGCTGCACATATGTAATTATATACAGAATATAACCAGGTTATACTAGCATGGTCCATATCACTATATACAAGAAAATGTATAACTTATACTAGGGTGTGGTACAAGGTGTGGTGAGGGTGTGGTACGATGGTGCAAGGGGTCCCTGGAGATTGCCAGGGCTCCATAGGACCATTATAGCGATCAGGGAAACAAATAGTTATCCACATGAAAAGAATAAAAATGAAGTGGCCTCTCACCAAGGCATGTCCAAAAAATGTACTTTATTCAAAAATATCCAAGTAAAACCATGGGGTATAGATGCAGGAGAGAGGTCGCACAATAATGTGAGAAGAGATCGACCCTTGTTTTTTGTTCTTTTTTATTCTGTGTGTATATTTATGGGGTGTGACATCATAGCAGTGTAATACTGCCCTCCTAGTGCTCGCCAACAAGACTGGGTATAGAAGTGTAACTCGGAGCCACCCGTTTGTTTTTCTTCTGCAAGTAACATAAGGAATACTGATACTCACCTCTCCTATTACTCCGACTTCTTCTCCGGGGCTCTTCCAGCCAGTACCTGAGTTGTAGATGTGTCTCACCTACCAGGAAGATCACGTGGAGGAGGAGATCAGCCTCAATCACTTACCCTGCCAGTGCCAAGTCTATTTCTCCAAATAAGAGAGTGATGTCTTTTTTTTAATGTAGATTGCGAGCCCCATATAGGGATAACAATGTACATTTTTTTTCCTATCAGTATGTCTTTGTACAATGGGAGGAAATCAACACAAACACAGGGAGAACATACAAACTGCTTGCAGATGTTGTTCCTGGTGGTATTCGAACCCAGGACTCCAGCTCTGCAAGGCTAACCACTGAGCCACCGTGTTGCCCCGAGAGTGATGTCTTTTCATGTGACTATGCAGAGATGTTCCTACATTTGTTCCTGCACGGTCATGGATAAGTTTCTGCTTGCAGATGTTGTACACCACCAGGGATTTATCATTTGGCAACGTACAAATAAATTCCCACACAGGAGATGACCATGTGTGGCTGCTGGCGTTAGCACTAACAACAACAGAAACAAGTCTACCATTACCACCACCAGTGCCACCACCCCCACCCTGCGAGATTCCCCTAGGTCTGCTCCGAGCAGGCTTTTTGTATGTTTGGCCTGTACACTAGTTGTTATTGTTACTATCACCACTTTTTTCATCTGATGTCACCTTGGATATGACATGGCAACCATGTCAGGATGACAAGTAAGAATCGCTATCGGCAATGGCATAACATGTCACACATGGCCATGGGATTCTTGCTCTGCCTCATAATTTCCACCTCCAGGTATCCTTCTAGCTCTCTTACCAGAACATGTATCAGTTGTAGTAGCACACCCCCTGCCACTACTACCTCCACCACCAATAGTCATCATGTCTTTCACCTCTGCTTGAACAATATGGTGACTGTTCTCATCCAGCTCATCAAAAAGTAGAGGAAGACTGCTCTGACTAGGAGAAATATTTGTTCAGCAGATGCCAAATCAGCACCATGGATCTGTGTCACTGACGAATGTGAAGGAGACACAGTTGACAGTCCAGAAAGACCCTGCGGTAAATTATGTTATGTAGGAGGAGGCAGAACACACAGAAGCCTGACTCAAGATCACATCACTCTCGGATGCAATATCCTCCTGTGAATGTGATGTGTCAGCTAAATAATCAAAAACTTCATTCTCAGGAAGTACAACAACCCTGCGGCTACTGGCAGTGCACCAAAACCAGAAGTAGTGTCTTTCTTGCCACCCACACGCAGTTCTCCTCCTTCCCCTACTTGTCTTCTGCAGTATTTTTTTCCAGTCCTTTTTTTTTATTGTGCACTACTTATAGTTATTGCCAACAATAACACTGTGACACCTTGCTTACATATTTTTTAGTCTTTCTGTTTTTTTTTTGTTTTTTTTTTTACAAACAAGTACTTTAAGAAAAGTCTGCTTTAAATATGTGAGGTTTTTCTTTTTTTCTAGGTTAGCGCAGGCTGGTAGACTCTACTGAGTGAACAACAACCATAAATAACGCTGAAATAAAATTCTTTTTAAATTTGTCAACTGATTTGGCACAAGCTGAGTTTGACCCGAGTATTCCAAATTGTTTGTTTTTTAACTGAATCGAAAAATGATGGATTCGTCTCAAATGAACTAAAATGACCTTACAGTAAATTATTATAGAATGGGGTCTCTTCAGACCAGAGTATAGTTGGTGAAGGCCCAGGGAAGGTGAAAAAAAAGAAAAACATTCATACCTCTCTGTGAACTTCTTGCAGTGTCCTGCACTCTGTTAGTGTCATCACGCACTCGGTGTCACCGCTGAGGCCTGTGATTCAGCTGTGAGATGGGCACATCAAGCGTCATGACATCAATAAGGAGACCTAGCACCATATTCTGCAAGGAGAACCAACAGAGGTAAAGGAAAGTGAGCATAAATGTACATGGTGTGCTTCCTATAAGAGAGGAGGTCTGGACCTAAGCCACCACCAATAAAGCACCCCAGTGCCACCACCTATAAAAAATCTTGGCTTCACCACCTATAAAGCACCTCTGGCACCCCAGTGCCACCGCCTATAAAGTATCCCGACACCCCAGAGTTGCCACCTATAAAACACTCCAGTGCCATCACCTATAAAACACTACAGTGCCACCACATGTAAAACACCCCCGAGTACACCACTTATAAAACATCCCTGGCACCCCAGTGTCACCACCTATAAAGTGCCCCCATAACCCCAGTGGCACTGCCTATAAAGCTGGAATACACAAGCGCCGAATCAGATTCACTTTGGCAGTTCCAATCTGTGACTTGCTGTTCCATTCTTAGGGAATACCTGAGATCCGCACTCGCGTGGTTGGTGCAGGTTTCAGCAATACTCATCCTTCTGCCCTGTGGATAGAGGACATCTTGTAATCACAGGAATGCCCCTTTAATGGTGACTATTCAAGCTGTTCTGTGCTGGAAGTATTTCCATGACCCATAGGTCACTTAGGTGATGGCGATGATGTTTAGACATGAGCAGACTCTGTAGGACCTCCAGTCTTGGTCACAGTTCTCATTCAGGCCTGATTTGCACCATCAGCCGACTCCTCTGAAGTAATCGCTGGTCAGATTTCCACGTCTCCTGAAGTGAGGGCCTGCACAGGCCGTCAGGAGACATCTTCTCTTTTTGCCTTCACTATTGGTTTGCTCTGTGACGCTTCTCTCAGCACGACCGACGGCTCTGTCAGTGCCGCTCGCTCCCACTAATTAGACTTAACGTGTTTCAGCAGCCGACAAAGAGGAAAAGAATCTCTGAAATTTCCCATCTGTTCTTATATTCACTTTTTTTCTTCTATGACTTTCAAAGAACGGCTTAACATTAATGGCGAGAACTTAAGAATGATATCCAGTAAATTACCTTGATAGAGGACGCGGTAAGCCGGCTCCTCCGAATGAGAACGTCTCTGACACCGCACATGAAAGGAATATGGAATCAAAGTATTTGGACTGAAGATTAGGCCCAGTTTTTCTTACTCACAGGGTCATTTATGTAGAGCAAGTCTGAAACGTGGCACATCAAAAAGCTGCAGAGCTGAACTTCTTCCTCCTGAAAGTTGGTCGGCGTGTACGGTTAAGTCTTCCTGTATCAGATGTGTATGTTAATGGCTTCTTAAAGGAACTGTCCAACAGAATTAATAGCCTGCCCATCGAATAGGAAATTGGTGGTGCCTGGCCCCTGTCACCCCTGCAATCAGCTGAACGGAGCATGCAGTATTGTCCGGTATGGTAGAGCTGAGTATTTCTGCACTGCCGACATCTAGACACAATCACCTATCCCAAGGATCATCATTTGTAAAGCCCGTTCACCTCTTCCCATCCTACAAAAGTGCATAGTTATAAGTGTTTTATTGCCATGAACCCCACATATCACACAATCCATGTCCTGTGGAGCAGGAACCCTCGCAATCGAGCCACAGAGGTCTCCAGAGGGGTCTTCCTCTTCCAATAGTCAATTATATATCAAACTGATAGAAAGGCAAGCTCAGAAGAAACCTTCAGCGAGCAGCCCTATAAGACCTATGTAGAGTACTTCCACCCTTCCACCCTATAACCCCTATTAGAAAACTTCCAGCCTAAGACCCTTCATAGAACACATCCAGTTTGAACCACCACATAGATTATTTCTAGTCTCTGACCCTATAAATCTCTCATAGTATACTTACAACTGGTGGCCCTATAACCAATGACCGTGATGATATCACAAAATATGGGTAGATCTTACCATGTCAGATAAAGGGGGACACCAACCACTATTAAGATGTAGCATCCATCCCCTATTCTGCCCCTAAAAAGATTTCCCTATCACCTCAAGTGACTCAAGCCTTTGCAATGGCAGTAACAAACTGTATCCTTTCACAGTTTGCCCTAAAACCCCTACTTTTTTCGTGGTGGGGCTAAACCATTCATCGGGGATCTTACGAAGTCTACAAAATCACTAAATTACATCCCATAGTGAATGGTCTGTAAAAAAAAGTGTTCCCACCTTCCCATAGTGGTGGGAAAAGAGTACATAACCCCCCCCCCATCAAAGAATCCAGGGAGAATACATAAAATACAGATAGCCTGGCACTGGCCCTCATAGAATACCCTTCAGCTTGTGGCCTCTACACCATGATAGGTCACCCTCTACACCATGATAGGTCACCCTCTACACCATGATAGGTCACCCTCTACACCATGATAGGTCACCCTCTACACAATGATAGATCACCCTCTTCACAACGATAGGACACCCTCTACACAATGATAGATCACCCTCTACACAATGATAGATCACCCTCTACACAATGATAGATCACCCTCTACACAATGATAGATCACCTTCTACACAATGATAGATCACCCTCTACACAATGATAGATCACCCTCTTCACAACGATAGGACACCCTCTACACAACGATAGGACACCCTCTACACAATGATAGATCACCCTCTACACAATGATAGATCACCTTCTACACAAGGTTAGAACACCCTTTACACAATCATAGATCACCCTCTACACGATAGGACACCCTCTACACAATTATAGGACACCTTTTACACAATGACAGATCACCCTCTACACAAGGATAGGACACCGTCTACCCAATGATAAGACACCCTCTACACAATGATAGGACACCTTCTACCCAATGATAGGACACCCTCTACACAATTATAGGACACCGTCTACCCAATGATAAGACACCCTCTACACAATGATAGGACACCCTCTACACAATGATAGGACACCCTCTACACAATGATAGATTACCTTCTACACAACGATAGGACACCCTCTACACAATTATAGGACACCTTTTACACAATGATAGATCACCCTCTACACAATGATAAGACACCTTTTACACAATGATAGATCACCCTCTTCACAACGATAGGACACCGTCTACATAATGATAGGACACCCTCTACACAATGATAGATCACCCTCTACACAATGATAGGACACCCTCTACACAATGATAGGTCACCCTCTACGGTTAACCATTTGATGTGAGTCAGAGAGGAGAAGCACTAGGTGTATTAGTGACAAGCAGGACAAGTAGAGCAGGGTGAGGCTGGTGCGGTTTGACACTCGGCGATGGTCGATCCACCAGCCATCTACCTCAGAATCAATCTACGTGCCTTCTATGGTAGTTGTCACTTCATTTCTGTGTAGCTCCGAGCAGCCTCTCTTCTATCCCAGAATAATCTCTGAGCAAATAAACTTATTTCCCAACTTCACATCCTGGAGTTTTATTTTTTACACAAAATGATCTGCGGATACTTCTCACTCAACCCGCTGACCTTAAAACACACAACAAGCTGCTTGAAGGGCTCTCCAGCAAGACGCCGTCTGCACTCGCTGATTGCATCATTAAGACTCGTCCAGGAAGGTTTTTTATATCACACATAATAAGGGAAATGTTTTTCTACAGATTTCAGGGGGATACAAGGCAAGCCGAGGATATATACATCACCTTATATGTAATAATTCACCATGACAAGAGACCTATCGTCAGTCAAAGGGCGATCCGCTACCTAAAATATCACCCACCTCTATATGGGTGGTTGAACCAAGTTCTAATGTTTACGGGACATTTTTACAAATCTTTGGCATTCTGTGCCAGGGGTTAAACTAGTGCCAGGGTTGGAAAAAGAGAATATACACTATGTGATCAAAAGTATCCAGACACCTGGCTGAAAATGGCTTACAAGTTCGTGGCGCCCTCCATCGGTAATGGAGGGGGCTTGCACCCCTTGTTGTTTTGCGTGGCACTATCACAGCACAGGCCTACATTGATTTGTTTTAAACACCTTCTTGCTTCCCACTGTTGAAGAGCAATTCGGAGATGGCGATTGCATCTTTCAACACGATCGAGCACCTGTTCATACTGCACGGCCTGTGGCGGAGTGGTCACACGACAATAACATCTCTGTAATGGACTGGCCTGCAGAGTCCTGACTTGAATCCTATAGAACACCTTTGGGATGTTTTGGAACGCCGACTTCGTGCCAGGCCTCACCGACCTACATCGATACCTCTTCTCAGTGCAGCACTCCGTGAAGAATGGGCTGCCATTCCCCAAGAAACCTTCCAGCACCTGATTGAATGTCAGCCTGCGAGAGTGGAAGCCGTCATCAAGGCTAAGGGTGGGCCAACACCATATTGTATCCAGCATTACCGATGGAGGGCACCACCAACTTGTAAGTCATTTTCAGCCAGGTGTTTGGATACTTTTGATCACATAGTGTATATATAGCTAGCATAACTTATATGTGATATTTGTCATCCCATTAGGATTGTAAGGTCTCAGTGGTCTCTGCATTATTGCAGTTTCTATCACCTTCTCCCCTCCGGGCATGTCTGCCTGGTGTACCAATGCTGAGCTCTTCTGTCCTGTACTTGCTAAGCTGCACATGGCTCCTGACCTCTTACAGGGTCAATAGTGTCACATTTCAGAACATACCTCTAGCGCGTCGGGACCCTCCCCCTTACTACAGGCCGCTAAGTCCTTTTAGGTTTCCGTAATGTGTAGTACTTTGATTCTGAGCCTTCTTCTGCCTACCACTTGCCTTAATCTTTGCTGCCTGCCCTGACCTCTGCCTGGTGCCATACATCAGTGTTTGCTGCAGTTGGTAGAGGAGATGTCTCTAGGGAGTTACCTGGGGATTCTCTGTAGTAAATGGTGCTCTAGGTGCCTCCATTTTAATTCACATCCACCAGAGCAATGAACTGATGGAGATGGCCACTTTGAGTACCAGGATCTTTGGTGTGTCTGCTTCGTGGTGAGCTTCATGACATCCTTACATCCTCCTCAGACCTGAACTCTCGTTGAGAGCATGTCTTATAGCATCTCCAGGGAAATGACTTGGAGAATGTGCTCTGAATGTCTACTGCCGTCCTGGGATATATTATTTCTGACCCCTGGCTACCCTAGTGGCTCATATGTCAAGGAAGTTAAAGGGATTCTATCATTACAGACCCTTTTTACAATAAATACACTTAAGAATAGCCTTAAGGGAGGCTATTTTTCTTTTACCTTTATTATTGTGATTCGCACCACTGTTCCTTAGAAATATCTTCTTTATGTAAATGAATTTTCTCGAATTTTCTCTTCTTTACTGCCTCCGCCTTCTTCTCTCACGCTCTTGCTTTTCTGGGTCCAAAAGCTCCGACTGCCATTTTTCCTGTGGCCTCTCTCGTTCGGCCCACAGGAAAATGGCTGACGGACATGCGCAGCCGGCGCTTTTGGACCCAGAGAGAGCGAGAGAAGAAGACGAAGGCGGTGAAGAAGACAGGCTGTCCCTGGAGATTTTTCAAGCAGCACTGGGGAATGCCCCAGTGCTGCAAGAAAACTCATTTACATAAAGAAGAAAGAAGATTATTTCTAAGGAATAGCGGCGCAGATCAGAATAATAAAAGTTAGAGAGGAAAAGCTTTTCTTAAAGGGATACTATCATTCAAACACAGTTTTTTCTCATTAACACGTTGGAATAGCTTTAAGAAAGGCTATTCTTCTCCTATCTTTCATTGTCTTCTCTGCGCCACCATTCGCTTTAAATCCTGGTTTTTGTCGGTATGCAAATGAGTTCTCTTGCAGCACTGGGGGAGGGCCCCAGCACTCAAACAGAGAACTCTCTGCAGCACCGCCTCCATCTTCTTCATCAACGTCCTCTTCATGTGTTTTCTTCCGGCGCAGGCCTCAGATTTCTAGGCCTCGGGCCTAGGGCAAAGCCGACATGCTCGCCGGCCACGAGAAAATGGCTGCTTACAATACTGTTGACCTTTCCTTCGGATATGCCGCTACTACCTACCCGTTTTGTATTCTGGACTGTTAGACTATTTTTTTTTTTGCTTTTTCTGTTTTTGTAAACAACCTATATATTATTTTCTATGTTAGATATGAAGTGAATAAATGGTTAACCTTGTTATATGGGATTCTGGAGAGGAGACGATCAGCTGCAGAAACAAGTGTCACCGTCATCTAACTCATTGTCATATTCCACCCAAAGATCGGCCAGAAAGAAATGAATTGAAATTGAAATCAGCTGAACGTCGACTCCTGATAAAGTTCATGAATAATTGAAGAATAATAAAATATCAACATATTCTGAGCAAATCGGCTGAGAAAGCATTTCCCTTGTTTGAGTCTCGTCCAACCCTACAAATGAGGGAGATTTTTTTTCCCTGGAAATATATGAGCCGCTATTCCTGCCAATAACCTTTAATCGGGTCACCTTCTGAAATGTGAGAGAAGAAGGTAAAAGGTAAATAACAGGCGCTGATGAAACCCGCCTGGCCCGGCCTCATGGATATTTATTCCTCCGGGTCTATACATTTATTTTACTTCTCCACTGATTATTATTTGAGGTCTGTAATTCATTCCTACAAGAGATGTCCCCTCAGATATGTCCTCCTGAAAGTCTCTTATGTATGAAGAGTAATACCAATAATGGTCAGTCTGGGGCCAGATATGGGTGAATGAGACAGTCTAGAGCAGCGGTTCTCAACCTGTGGGTCGTGACCCTGGCGGTCGTCGAACGACCAAAACACAGGGGTCGCCTAAAGCATACCTCCCAACCGTCCCGGTCGGTGGGAGGTATGTCCCGGTTTCAACTTATCGGTGCCCATCGGATGCCAATGAGTTGAACACACAGGCGATTAAAGCAGGAACTGTCACAGCCAGCTCCTGCTTTAACGCTGTGCTGCGGCTTCTGCAGTGTAGTCGCGATGTGATGATGTCACATCGCGCCTACAACTATATGAGTAAGCGAGACTGCGAGAGAGCGGTGGGGGAGCATTGGAAGGTGAGTATATGAGTTTCTTTTTGTTTTAAACATTAAGGTGGAACATAATGAAGGCTCAGATGAAGGGGGGGGGGACGGCATGACACTGGGGGCAGAGATGGAGGACATGAAACTGGGGCAGAGATGGAGGGGAGTTCATGAAACTGGGGGCAGAGATGGGGGGACATGAAACTGTGGGCAGATGAAGGGGGGACGGCATGACACTGGGGGCAGAGATGGGGGACATGAAACTGGGGCAGAGATGGAGGGGGGTTCATGAAACTGGGGGCAGAGATGGGGGGACATGAAACTGTGGGCAGATGAAGGGGGGTACGGCATGACACTGGGGGCAGAGATGGGGGACATGAAACAGGGGGCAGAGATGCGGGGACATGAAACTGGGGGAAGATGAAGGGGGTACGGCATGACACTGGGGGCAGAGATGGGGGGACATGAAACTGGGGGCAGAGATAGAGGGGGGCATTAAACTGGGGGCAGAGATGGGGGGACATGAAACTGGGTGCAGAGATGGAGGGGGGACATGAAACTGGGGGCAGAGATGGGGGGACATGAAACTGAGGGCAGAGATGAAGGGGGGACATGAAACTGGGGGCAAGATGGAGGGGGAGACATGAAACTGGGGGCAGATGAAGGGGTTATATGAAACTGGGAGAGAGATGGCAAGGGGACATATAATGTACGGGTGACTGTAGGAGGATTATACTGTGTGGGAGCACATGAAAAATGAATGTGAATGGGCGGAGTCAACATAAAAGTGGACGGAGCTAAATTCGCAACAATCCTTCTTCATTGTATTCAACTCATCTGCGTCCTCTATTGTCCTACCTATTGAGCCATCGTACCAAATACTGAGCGACTGTGTTAACCTGTGTGCTACCTGGTTATAAACTTAATTGGAATCTTCAGGAGATCACATTATCATCATTTGCGATTAGAGATGAGCGAACAGTGAAATGTTCGAAGTTCGATTCGAGTAGCCGCTCAATACTCAACTGTTCGATTGAACATCGAACCCCATTATAGTCTATGGGGAATAAATACTCGTTTGGGGGAAACCACTGTTCGACTCAGGAGGGTCACCAAGTCCACTATGACACCCCAGGAAATGATGCCAACATCCTGGAATGCAACTGGGACAGCAGGGGAAGCATGTCTGGGGGCATCTAACATGCAATATGCGGGAGCTGACTTTTTCCCATAGGAATGCATTGACCAGCGTTGATTGGCCGAATGCTATACGGAGTACAGAATTTGGCCAATCAACGCTGGTTCTGCCGGAGGCTCGTCTGTGAGGAGTCGGAGTCTAAGATCAGACCAGAATGGAGACTGCTCGGGACCGATCTTAGACTCCGCCTCCTCCAGCAGAACCAGCGTTGATTGGCCGAATGCTGTACTCTGTATGGCATTCGGCCAATCAACGTTGGTCAATGCATTCCTATGCCAAGATGTAGCAGTGCTACATGTGCAGTCCACATGTGTTAATTCATAGTTTTGATGCCTTCAGTGTGAATCTACAATTGTCATAGTCATGAAAATACAGAAAACTCTTTGAATGAGAAGGTGTGTCCAAACTTTTGGTCTGTACTGTATTTTCACAATTTTCCTAGAAAATAAAAAAAAATAATTTACTTAAATAAAATAATGTAATGTCTGATAAATAGAATACATGGCAAATCCACGGGGGCTTATTAATGAAGGCTGAATGGGCTGTGCGCCTTTGGGAGGAGTATATAGCAGGCGTACAATACCCCGATCGCTTATGCCCGATTTGTGGGGTATATTATAGTAAATCTGGCAGTAATAATGGCCAGCCCCCCACCTTCATGACGCTTACTATTGAGAAAGGGGTGCTGGTGGCACGGATTCTAAGTTTTAATGATTTTTCACAAAACCATGTTTTATGCAAAAACCTTGCGACTTTTTATGCCTTGGATGCCAGAAAAGTGGTGTAAAAAGCTGAATAAATTTGCCCCAATGTGTTGCCCATGAGGACATTGGCTGCAGATGTTACACATACACACATACATGTTGCTATAGGGCCAACCATTGGGAGATCCTGTTCCCTGCTACATTGGTGAACTCACGTGGACCACTAAATCTGTGGATAGAACCCTTGTAAATTTGTCACAGTGGACCGGGGACCCTCAGGTTTTGTTGCATGTGTAGAGGAGTCACAATGGGAAATCTTGCATAACCAAGTATGGCAGGACAGCAGTGCAATCGATGGCTTTGCTACATTTATTGACCCCAGTTAACATTCCCCCCTCCATACTAAAAGTGTTCAGCTTCAGTTGATTCCAGAGGAGACTATTGAGGAGTTTCCAAGTTACTTTATATCTTCTTAAAGGGTACACCCCAAGGGACTTCTAGACATGCAATAGAGGAAGAGCTTATAAGATAGTGCCTGAAGGATTCCCCCAGCACCAATGTCATCTAAATATTCCATATAATGCCGCCATATGTAACCTATACAGTAAGATTTTCAATCCTTCAGTGATCACTGATGTATTTCACTGGGAGCGAAATAAAAAATGAACAAAACCATAATAAATTCCTAAAACCTTCACCAATAACAATAAAAAAAAAATAACTTCAGAGATATAAAAGACAAAGGAAACCCAAATCACAGCTCGGAACAGAAGGATCCCATCAGTGCTGAGTATGTGAGATACTGAGGGCATGAAATATGCTGCGGAGGGAGGAGGACTGCCTGGGTACGAGCAAGGACCGATCACTTATCTTCATGGCATAATGACAGTGTAATAATTGCATTGGCATAATAACAGCATAGAAATGATTCAGGAGCGTTGCCTATTACAAGAGCCAGAGCACAAAGCTATCACACAGTCTATGTCCCCGTAGGGAAGTCGGTAAAGGGACAAACCTCGCTGACCTTTAGAGGAAAACAAGTAAGAAAACGATTGCTGGGTGTAGGACTGGAGCCACCCAACAGAGGACATGCTCCTAAGAGGTCATCTTCTGCTAGACCTTAGGAGGCCATTATGTCACCCGGAGAACTCTCTTCCCTGGACAGGTATGTGCGCTCACCATCAACCACAAGGACATCATCAAGGTCGTACTCTAGTATAAGGCTGTCTGGGTTGTTACAAGAGTAGTCAAACAGGTACAGCCAGATATGACTATGTGGTACTGGGGTAGCTACAGTCAGTGTTGTACTAGCCCACCAGAGTACCAAAAGGTCCCCCTATGGACCCAGGCACAACCCAATACAATAGTTTCCAGCAAAAAATACCCAAATTTGATGGGTCCTATGTTTTTCTATGGATTGTTTCAGGATGGGAACCCAGAATTATTTTATCTTTTGGGCTCAAGGACCTGCAGGCTGACACTAGCCAGACATTGACTGCACAAGGCCCTTACAGAACTGACATTGACCATAAGGCCCTGACTGCATGAGGCCCTGACCAGAGCCGACATTGACCACATGAGGCCCTGACCAGAGCCAACATTGACTGCACAAGGCCCTGACCAGAGCCGACACTGACCGCACGAGGCCCTGACCAGAGCCGACATTGACCACATGAGGCCCTGACCAGAGCCAACATTGACCGCACAAGGCCCTGACCAGAGCCGACATTGACCGCACGAGGCCCTGACCAGAGCTGACATTGACTGTACAAGGCCCTGGCCAGGACTGAGACTAAGTGTACGAAGCCCAGAGCCGATGCTCATTGTCCAGGGCCGTGCCTAGAGCTGACATTTATTGCACGAGGCCATGTCCAGAGTTGATATTGACTGTACAAGGTCATGCCCGGAGCTGTTGTTCATTCATTGTCCTAGACCATGACCACAGTGGATATTTGTTTAGGGCTGCAGCAATAGGGGGGCGCTGAAGTAGTCGCTACTAGGCCTTGGACCCTAAGAGGGCCTCAAAGTTCCCTCTACCTCACAAAATATCTAACTATTCTAAATGGCAAACTATAGGTAGGTTCCCCATTTCAGACTTTGCTTTGGAGTGCAGGAGTTTCAAATCTGGCCTGTGACCAGAGCCAATTCATTGTCCAAGGCCAGAGCTGATATTCATCCGAAATTTTCCTGTTATGTTCATATCCCGCAGATGTATTTTTTAATGCCAACACTACAGTGCACTGACAGTATAATGGAATGTGATGGATCAGGTGGCAGCAATTCAGGAGTATTACCAAAAGCTGTACAGTAAAGGTAAGACTGTGATAAAGGAAAAGGGTGACATCACTATTCAGAGGCATCAGCCGGAGGTGTTTAAAAAACTCCTGAAAGATCAGGCCTCTTTGCATGACTGTAAAGGTTTTTCTGTAAGATGTACAGTATAATAGAGGGATCAAATCCTTGATGCTGCAGGTGTCCCTGCTGACAGGTTTGGTGGCCTTCTTAAAGGGCTTGAGAATCTGGCATGAGCCTCCGATGACGTATTTATATGTAACACATTGTCTCTGTGTTCTGCTTCATGCAGTGATCATTCACCAACTTCTGATACTCGGACAAATGCTCCGGCAGGTTTAAGGTGGAGCTCCACCAAGTTTGAACATTACAGATAAAGCAATGTAAAGACAGTTTTGTCATTGCAAATAACGAACATAAGAACGGCAGAAATGTGCAGAAGTTTTTCTGACACATGGCAGGGACAGCTTTTCTAGAGAAATAATGGTGGCTAGGTATCCTTCATCGAGGATGAGCACGTCATCAGTTGGTGAAATACAGTGGTATCCACGATATGGCAGTCACAGCCCTGACAGTGTCATACACTATGTATTATACAGTAGATGTATAGTCCTAGGAGCCCTGACAGTGTCATATACTATGTATTATATATATATATAGTCCTAGGAGTCCTGACAGTGGCATACACTATGTATTATATATATATAGTCCTAGGAGTCCTGACAGTGACATACACTATGTATTATAGATATATAGTCCTAGGAGTCCTGACAGTGACATACACTATGTATTATAGATATATAGTCCTAGGAGTCCTGACAGTGTCCTACACTATGTATTATAGATATATAGTCCTAGGAGCCCTGACAGTGTCATACACTATGTATTATAGATATATAGTCCTAGGAGCCCTGACAGTGTCATACACTATGTATTATAGATATATAGTCCTAGGAGCCCTGACAGTGTCATACACTATGTATTATAGATATATAGTCCTAGGAGTCCTGACAGTGACATACACTATGTAGTATAGATATATAGTCCTAGTAGCCCTGACAGTGTCATACACTATGTATTATAGATATATATAGTCCTAGGAGCCCTGACAGTGTCATACACTATGTATTATAGATATATATAGTCCTAGGAGCCCTGACAGTGTCATACACTATGTATTATAGATATATAGTCCTAGGAGCCCTGACAGTGTCATACACTATGTATTATAGATATATAGTCCTAGGAGTTCTCACAGTGTCATTGTAGAGGTAGTAGTAATAGTTTGGATAGTAATAGTAGTGTTGTAGGTCTGATAGTAGTAGTAGCAGTAGTAGAAGAAGAAGTATTAGTAGTGGAAGTAGTAGGAGTAGTAGTGGTACACAGAAGGAATTATCTGGCCATCGTGTGTGACTATACATATTCATTTCTGTCTTTCCTCACTTATCTCCGCATTAAGCGTCTGGTTTCAACATAACTTTGTATAAATCCCCTTCATCTTGAAAGCGTGTTAAAGTATAAAAAGGATAATTTCTCTTTGAACAATCATTTATACAGCAAAAAAGTCCAAGGAACAAAGATTCAGAACGGTTTCCAAACCCAAGAATTTCATTGTCGTTAATATGAAGGTTTCTGCTCGTTCCCTGGCGGCACCACAATGCTCTACTTTTATGTGTTATAGGATGGAGCCAAAACCCGACCCTGGCAACACATGAAACCACAAAGGAAAGATGAAATGTTCACAGGTCAGAGAGTTATGGCTGAGATAAACCACTCCCTAACATTACAGGAGAGTCATCTGGAAGGGAAGAGGCCCCAATTATGGAAAGGGAAGTGTCATGGATATACAGGGGGTGGAAATCACATCAGTTGACAAACTTCAGGAATAGGTTATTCTATGAACCACCCAAGACACTACACCAATTCCTGGAGACGTCCAACACCTGGGATCTCTACTGCTTGGCTGCCATATCCAGAACTTGTCAAACAGCTTATGGTATGAGTCCAGGCTCATATGCTGAAGGAACTCCTTGTAAGACTTTAGTGATTCATCCAAGGTCCTAGCTGAAGGCCCCTGATCACGTACTGAATAAATGTGAAATTACCTTTTATTATGATTACCGAAACAGTGGAACAAATAAGAAAGTGAATGGGCTCAGACAAGAATTCCCATGACCTGTGATGACTTACCAGCTAATGGATCCCAATCTCAGCTGTTTATAGAAAGGTCTTTTAAGAAGAAGATCTCCATGAGTTGTCTACTAGTCATTGGGAAGTCGCTTACCTTATCCCTATGTGTTGCCTGCTGGCCTACTTCACGCACCCATTAGTGCATTGTTGAATGCTCCCCTGGCACATGTTTGCCCACCCCTGCTCTGGCTATCACATTGATATTGGGTCAATCCTTTCTACAAATATTGTCCGGTTTTCTCTGGTACATGTGGTATTGCAGCATCCCAAGAGAGAAACTACTTAAATTGTCTTGCGTTTTATGTTAATACGTTATAATGCCATATATATATATATATATATATATATATATATATATATATATATATTCTTTTTATGTATTTGCAGCTTCCCTATAGTGTTTTCCCCTTGGTTTCTCCTTACTGTTGGCTGCCCCCCAATGCTGCCTGGCTTGGTACAGCCACTGGATGGAGTTTGGAGACTTTAGGTCTCTGGAGAACTGTTGGAGTCTCAGTTTGTTTGCAGTGAGTGTTGTCATTAGCCCCTGTGGGAGAGGAGAATCGCAGCCCAATTCTGCTAACAGACAGCCCTGAGATAGGGAAGAGTCAACTGTCTACCCATCAAACATTGTGCCTAGGAGGAGGATAGGAGTCCTGCTTTCCAAGAGCTGCCTTCCAGGACCCATCTAGCAAAACAGGTATTTGGCCCCAAGAACTTCATTATATTCAGCCCCCAGATCCATACACTGAAAGAGGCAAAATTTACCATTAACTTGGAGTACAGTAAAAGGCACCCCATCACCATCATAGCCTGGGCATCTCTCATCCCAGGCCTGGAAGTAGCCAAGAACTTGCAGACTACTACCACCATCGAAGAGCTACCATCACACGATTCAGGGCAAGGGAGTACAACAACCCAGGGGAACAACTATCACCACCATCAGGTACCACGCAGCCCCCCTTGTCAATGTTCAACCTGGGAGGTGGACTGGAGGAGTTTGGTTGAGTGTACTCAACCTACCCTGTGACACCACTCTACCGTCACTACTACTCCCATCCTCCAGTTACCTCCATTTGGGTTGCGGCACTGATTTTTTTTTGGCAACAAGAACAGGATCATCGTGTGGGCAACTGAACCTTACACTGTGTTTGCTCAAACCTATCCAGACATGTATATCTTTGAAAAGGAAGGCAGCCCCAGGTTGTACACCAAAACCGGCTGAAGTTATGTCTGCAGGAGATCTCTACCGAGTTGCCAGTGATCAGTCACTAGTTGATTCCTGCTTCCTAAGAAGCTTCCTTATATTCAGAGTGGAGTAAAAGGCACCCTATCACCATCATAGTCTATGAATCCCTCATCCCAAGCCTAAGTGCTAACAACTTGGAGACTACTACCCTCTCGGTAAGCTGCACCAGTTCACTGTTGAGAGTTACCTGGTTGTTACAGTAAAGTATAGCCTGGTTAAACTGCACCATGGCCTCCTGAGTCATTCCTGCCCTTACAATGAGGAATCTTTAGAACACCATCACACAGCTCAAGGCGAGAGAAGATCCTTCTCCAACTGGAAGTGCCCTGGGAAAACAACTACCACCATCAGTTATCATGCAGGTCCCCCCCTTGTCAGTGCCAAGCCTGAGAAGTGCGCTTGAGGAGTTTGGTTGAGTGAACTTGGCCTACCCTATGACATCAGTACCATCAGCACTACTTCTATCTTCCTGTTCCGTCCATTTGGGTTACGGCAGTATTTCATGTTTTCCAGGATACAGGTGGCCAAGTAACACTCAGATGAACCAAGTCCTCCTGCATGAAAGACACTCTTTCCAATGGCTTTCATTTCAGATTGATGGAGGAGTCAAGACTAATGGACCACCATGACCAATATCCTCATTGGATGAAAAGTACAGTAATTCTCCTTTACCAGAGAAGTGAATGTCATACAGATGACACATAGTGACATCAATGGGGTCTAATAGATGTGAAGCCACAATGATGGGCACACAGAACCACTGACCTCAGTTATGCCTCTCCATCTACAATCCCAGGTCATGGACTCTTCATCAGTGATATGTCTTGTACGGATGTCAGTAAAAATGAAATTCTCCTTTAAGTCACATTTGTCACTTCACTAAAACGTCTAACCCTGCAGGTTCCTCGGATACTTCTCTGTAGTATCACTAAAATAAATGTCATTGTGTCGTGAGTACACAGAAGGTTAGGAAATCTCTGCTGGGTAATGAGTCCGTCACCACCACCTCAACGGCATCTGCCGGGTAATGATTCACTAGATTTCTATTAAAACATTGAATCTGCATTTTATGTCTATTGTCTTCATCATTCTGTAAGCAAAAAATAAAATGTGCGAATCCAGCAGGGGCCGGAAGTTGCTGATGTGCTCGGCTATCTGCATACTAAGCTATATTAGGGAGTCAGAACACTTAGTATCAAGGCACAACGCTCGGGATCAGACGTAGGGAACGTGAGATTAGAAAATGTGCACAAAGTTGTTCATTCATCTATTCATATAAATTTACGATTATTAGTTATTATCTATACATATATATTACTACTAATAGTTATTGCCTAATACATTGTAATCACAGAGTAATGACTATAATGTAATGACTATTATGTAATGACCGCAAAGGCCCACACATAATTGGATATGCTAACGAGTTAACATTGCAACGAACCTTCTCCCCTCACCCCACAGCTCCTATTACTAGCTCCTCGACAGACGATCTACAGGGCCCAAACAATAAGTGGTCAGGAAATTAGGACAACTAATTAATGCAATAAACTACCCAAAGGTTATTGGTCCAAAAAACTGACTTGCAATGTGAAGTTCTTACACAGAAAATTCCCAAGTGCAACATTCTTTCCCAAAAACCACCACAAAATGACCATCAATAATAATAGCCAACTTGGTATTCAACGCCTCAGCCAATCATTATTCATCAACAGGAAACCCCTTCACCTTCGAAGATCAGCCCCGAGATACCGGGTCAGGCTCATCCTGTGCTTCCACCGTTTAATCACCAGGTAAGTAAGGGCAAGTACCAGGAGAAAATATGGTCCATCTGCATCACCTGTCAAGCAAAAACTAGAAACCCCAAAAGGAACTGTATTGGGCCATTTATACTGAACAAATCCCCTGCCCCTAGCAAATCCAAAAACCTAGTCAATTTTTCGTGGGTCAAATGAAAGACCACATCTAGATCACCCAAATGAAAGACCACTTCTAGACCAATACCCAAACATAACTATAACAGTACTTGAACCCTATATGTAAAGCAATAAACAAAAATATCATCCAGGTTGTGGATGATGGACCTAGGACCAATCATATCACACCGGCCATTACAAGAAGGAGTGAAAAAGCCAATCAGTAACTAAGGGGCAAAAAAACAAGCCTCGTCACAAGCACCACAGATGATGGTAGTAATATGGGTGAATTAGAAGCATCATCTGCTCTCCTGGTGAAATTCATAGCGTGGTCAAAGGAAACATCGGACACTTGGGGAAGGATAGGTGGGGGATCAGCTTGAACTTGCCAACCTCCTTCTTGGACACAACACAGAGAAAGGACAATCAAAGGTTGGGAAGTAGGGTAGAAATCAGACCTTATGTCTGCCCAAGGAAGATCCCCTTGGTCAATTTGTTCCTGAGGACCTCCAGGTGTTCTCTGGTGACCATGGAAGATCTTGTAATGTAAGGCCTCTTCAGTATGTTTCACCATCAGAGACTATCAATGTGCCCAAATACTTGCCTTAGGAAGATGGGGATTGCCATTAGGAAATTATGGATCTTCTTGACTTCTAGGAAGACTGAGAAGACCTGCGGGAAGGACTATAGTGACACACCATGGAACCACATTGGCTTTGCTGGGGGCATTGTAGGAGGATGAATAGGAGTGGAATCTGTGATGAACAGATAAGGCTAAAAATTACACAAATTGCCCACCCTGAAGGAGGGACATCATAAAAAGATAAAGCAGACAATTCATTGGATGAAGTAGAAGCAGGAGCTATTGGGACAGCAGTGGTGGTGGGAGTATAACATTACCCTCAAAGGGAAGGGGGGGAGGGTCTCCAGAAGAAACAATGACATAGGGGAACTGTAATAGAGAAGCACTGACTAGGGTTGAGCGATCGAGATCGGGAAAGATCAGATCCCGATCCGCGATTGAGCAAATTTCACGATTGCAATCGGGAAATGATTGGAAATTGGATTTTAACCAATTTCAACCCTACTGGTGAGACTGGAGAAATGGTCCCAGCCAAGCTGGAGAATGTGAAATTACGCTTGAGTGTCTTATCCAATTCCAGCAGCAGGAGGCGCCACAGGATGAGACATTGAAGGAATACTAAAGCTGGAAAAAAGTTCACCTAGTCTACCCTCCCCATCATCATGTATAAAGGTATCTGCCTTGGCAGTGAAGACCAACAGCAGATAAGAAGAAGTGACAGACTGGGGGTCAGGGAGGTGAAGTGGGGGAATTGATCATAAGTCTTCTTTATTGGTCAAAGTCCAGAGGAGATGGGGGGGCGCCCAGCAATCCCTCACTAGATGGAGGGGAGCTAAACTTTGGCATTGCAAGCATTGCAATAAGGGAAGGCAATGGAGACATGGCCCCCCCCCCCCCCCTCATCCCTCCCTTAGTCTCCCGGCAGTCAGAGAGCCCCCACCTTAAATTGTCCAACACCCAACAAGGTGCAGCCGCTTGTACCTCTGTTATTTTGTATAAATGTGCATTGACAGAAGACTCAGCAGCCATCAGACCCTGGGGCGCTGCTGTTATCTCTGTTATTTTCTTTCATTGTTTCGGAGCCGTCTTCATTTTCAGGCTTTGTACAAATATTATCAGTTCACACAACACAAGCAATTTCTGCATGAAGATCTCTATACAATAGACGCGTGTTTACACACATTTATATGTACATATATTATAGTAATAAAATCCCGGCTCTTCATGATGCAAACAGAGCCCAGATAGAAACCTGCGCCAGATGTCTAATAGTTAGATGTAGAAAAGCATGTGAGGAACAAAGACAGAAGTAATGGCCCGAAGAAAAATCCAGAGAAAGGAGACTCTGACCAATACCAAGGGGCAAAACCTCACAAGCATCAGCAGAATGGTCAGTGCAAATGTAAGATCTCCGGGCAAAGTTGTGGTGCAGTCAATGCAAAGACTAAGGAAGGTCAAGGAGATCTGAACCATCAAACTATCCAGAGTGTCCAGAATAATCATTATATGGCAGCAGAAGGAACGGAGACAAATGTCAAGACCAGGAGAGCGGTCATTTTTGCTTACCTAAGCCAGTCCAGGACAAGCTGTCCTGGACTGGCTTAGCGTCACCGTCTCGCAGCCCGGCACGGGAAGCCAGCGGTGGATTGGGGAGGCCCTGTGGACGCAGCGCTGCTCCAGCGGCCTCCCCTCACGCTCAGGCAGAGAGCAGGTCCTCTCCCTGCCTGCTCTCTGCCTGCTATCGCCGCTCCTTCACGCCCCCTTCGCACCGCCCCCCCCCCCCCTTCCCGGGCCCGGGTTTTCTGTCGTCCGCCTCGGGCGGCAAAACAGGTAGGTTCACCCCTGCTCATATCTAGCTATCTATCATCTATATATCTCCTATCTATCTATCTATCTATCTATCTATCTATCTATCAATCTATCTATCTATCTCCTATCTATCTATCTATCTATCTATCTATCTATCATCTATCTATCTATCTCCTATCTATCTATCTATCTATCTATCTATCTATCTATCTATCTGTCTCATATCTATCTATCTATCTATCTATCTATCTATCTATCTATCTATCTATCTATCTAATCTATCTATCTATCTATCTATCTATCTATCTATCTATCTATCTATCTATCTCCTATCTATCTATCTCCTATCTCTCTATCTATCTCCTATCTATCTATCTATCTATCTATCTATCTATCTATCTATCTCCTATCTATCTATCTATCTATCTATCTATCTCCTATCTATCTTGCACCTTCTGATGGCTTGTACTTGCCATGTGGCTTCAGATGGATGAAGTGCTGGCAAGAATTCTTTTATAATGGAACGTCCAAAAGAAAACCTTTGCACTGGCTGAGGCCGCAGTCCGTTGTCCTGTTCCCGGTGTCCCTATGCCTCATATATACTTGGCTTGTCGCTTCCTGGTGATTTAGATACAGGTTGAAGGCTGTAGCACGTCGCGGTCCGTGTGGCCCTGAGGCATGACAGATATTGATGGCTGGATCTGGCGGGTTAAATCAGCGGCTCTTGCATGGAGTCAAAGCTTTGTGTGTTATTGAGCCTGGCTAATGATGGAGTGTAAGAAAAGCCTATAAAGAGTTGTGCACAAAACAACAATCTGAACAGTGACCTAAGGCACAACATTGGCTAATGGATCTCCACATGTAGGGGGAATTTTAAGAAGTGACAAAAGACAGAAATCCTCCTGGTAAGAGTCAAAGCAAATAAAGAAATACAAATAATACAATTATATGATAAGAACAGAAAAAGAAGGAAAGAAACATAAAGTGACCTCCAGTGATAAAGCAGTTGTCATAAATGAACTTTGCAGATGACTATAAGACACTAATAGATCTGATCAAGGAGATCGGTTTCTTTCTCCACTTATTCAGCTCTTCTGCTCCTTAGCTCCCTTGCTTTTGTCAGGAGGAGGCTGTTGCCTGCTGGTTAATTGATTTATTGCCTCCTTCTGTGCACTCCTAGCCTCTTATCTACAAAGATAGCTGAGTAGGCCAGTGTAGGAGCAGAAATTCTAAAGAGTGTTTTTCTATTCCCTTACCCTCTTCATAGACTAATATGTAGAAAGTAACTCCCCCACCAACTACATTGATCTGAGTACATAACCCTATGCATACCTCCCAACCTTTCTGGACTCAGCAGGACAGTCCCATGGTCCCAGTCAGCGGGAGGTATGTCCCGGCTTCACCTTATCTGTGTCCTGAAGATGTAGATAAGTTGGATACAGCGATAAAGCAGGAGCAGGCCACAGACAACTCTCATCACTGTGCCCCTTATGTGCTCCGGCCCGGGGAGCTGTAAATATGATGCAGCTCTCTGAATACTCCAGGAGCAGAGACCTCAGACAGATTGAGGATGGGGGAGCATCAGTGTTTTTTGTATTTTAAACTTTGGGGGCAGATGGAGGGGAACATTAGACTTTGGGAACAGATAGAGTAGGGCATTCAATTGGGGGCAACTGGAAGAGGACTTTAAACTGGGGGACCTGGAGGGGGACTTTCATGTCTCCCTCTAGTTGTTCCCAATTTAATACCCTCATCCAGCTACCCCAGTTTAATGTTCTACTCTAGTTGTCGCAAATGTAATGCCCCCAATCCAGCTGCCCCAGTTTAATGTCCTCCTCTAGTTGCCCCAGTTTAAATGGCCCTATGTCATATATGTCACTAGGGTGACCTGAGGAGGAGCATGAAGAGGAGAGCTGTGATTGGCTCAGATGACACAACTAAGATCTAAAGGGAAGACACAACTCCTCCAGCTCCACTCCACTCCAAGGACAGCACCACACCTGTCCACAGTTTGTGTCTGGTACTGCAGCTCAGCCCCATTTCTTCTATACAGCTGAGCTGCAGTACCAGACACAACCTATAGACCCTACTGCCAATGTTTTTTAATCCTTTACCATACCTTTAATAGGCACTCCATGCAGTAGTTCTGAATGTTGCTGACCCCAGCCCTGCCTGTCTGAGAATTGTTGAGGGTCTCAGCTGATGTCTGTGTAACCTGCAGGAAGTCTCATTGCCGGCTCTTTAACTGTTCATCTGCTGGAAGGAAGCCCAGAATCTCCCCCAAACATCTCAGATCAGAGGAGGTCCGGGTAGAGTGGGGTTAATAGTCACAGATTTCTCCGCATATGTTCAATTTCATCGACTACTAATAAATAATCGACCGTTCCCCATCAATTGTGATCCGGCAAGAGATTCCTCAACTCCCAGGAAATTGGGAGAAAATTCCAGATGACAAATGATGTCATAAATAAAGATTAGAGGAACAAGAAGATTTTCTGCCTCTAATTGATTCTTAATGATTCTCCGCTCAGATATTCTGTGCCCATAAAACATCTGGAGCCTCCAAATCACCCGTTCTCTGGAGAGACTGACAACTACACTTTTCTGGCTTCCAGAACAATGTTTATGCCAAAATAATTAAAGGGGCTCTCTGATCTAGAAAATATGCTGCACCGCAATCTAGAGTATATAAGGTCTTCTGCTCTAGAAAGTATACCGTACCCCAATCTAGAGTATAAACTGTGTTCTGATCTAGAAAATATATCATGCCCATTCTAGACTACACACACACACACACACACACACACACACACACACACACACACACACACACACACAGTGTTCTGATCTAGAAAATATATTGTTTCCCAATCTAGAGTATATACTGTGTTATGATCTAGAAGATATAACATGATCCAATATAGAGTGTACACTGTGTTGTGATCTAGAAAGTATGCCATAACCCAATCTAGAGTATAAACTGTGTTCTGATCTAGAAAATATAATATGCGCCAATATACTGTAGACTGCATACACTGTGTTCTGATCTAGAAAACATGATGCGTGTGGGGGGGCCCTCCCCCAATCTAGAGTATACAGTGTTCTGGTCTAGAAAATATACTGCTCCCCAATATATAGTATATGCTGTGTTCTGATCAAGAAAACATGCTGTGCCCTCCAATCTAGATTATATACTGTATTCTGATCTAGAAAATATACAACTGCAAATAGCTTTCTTCAGTGGGATAGCTGCTATCCTCCTCTCTTGGAATGTGGGATCCCCTCCGGTCAGCTTCTGTGGTTACCTTGTAACTGCTTGGACACTCAGGACTTAGATTTCAAGACAGAGGCTTTTCCAATAGAGATGATACAAGGTGCTTATGTGAGGTCTAGGCCCCCGCTCCATGTCCATGATTGGAGTTATTTGTTACCTGGATGCGTCACATCCAACATCTGGTGTTTCCATAGTTATTATCATAACTCCGCTTACCTATTGGCTGAGGGGTCATGTGACCCACAACGCCGCTAATGACATCAGACGTCTATCTGATGGATTGCGTTTCCCTGTTCTCCATGTTCTCCTCCAATTGCCCCACAGTATGACATCCCTCGCCTCGTGTCCCAGTTTAAATTGGGAGCAAAGAGGGGGACATTAAACTGGGGCAGCTAGATGGGAACATTAAACTGGAGGTAAACAGAGGGGGGAATTAAACTGGGGGTATCTAGTGGCAGACTTGTTCCTCTCCAGCTACCCCCTCAGTTTAATGTCCTCCTCCAGTTGCCCCAATTTAATGTCACCCTCCATCTGCCCCCCACCAAGTTTACTGTGTCCTCAATCTGTCCCCAGTTTAATTTCCCCCTTCATCTACCACCAATTTAATGTCCCCCATTCATCTTCCACCAGCTTAATTGCCTCCTTTCATCTGCAACCAGTTTAATATCCCCTCCAACTGTCTCCAGTTTAATGTCCCCTTTCATCTGCCGTCAGTTTAATGTCCCTCTTCATCTGCCCCCTAGTTGAATTTCCATCTTCATCTACCCCCAGTTTAATGTCCCCTTCATCTGCTACCAATTTAATTTCCCCTTCCATCTGCCCCCAGTATAATGCCCCCTTCACCTGACCCCAGTTTAATTGTCCACTTCATCTTCCACCAGTTTAATGTCCCCTTCTATCTGCTGCCAGGTTAATGCCCCCCTTCATCTGCCAAAAGATTAATGTCTTCCCCCAGTTTAATGTCCCTCCCATCTATCCCCAGTTTAATGTCCCCCTTCATCTGCCATCAATTTAATTCCCCCCCTCCTTTTCCCCCAGTTTAATTGTCCTCTGTATCTGCCTCCAACTTAATGTCCCCCTTCCTCTTCCCTAGTTTAATTTCCCCCTTCATCTGCCCCAGTTTAATTGCCCCTTACATATGCCACCAGTTTAATGTGCCCCTTTTTCTATCATCAGTTTAATTGCCCCCTGTATCTGCCCCCAGTTTAATTGCCCCTACATCTACCTCCAGTTTAATTCCCCATTTATTTTATCTGTTCCAAATTTAATTGCCTCCTACATCTGCCACCAGTTTAATGTCCCCTTCATCTGCCACCAGAATACACAGCATTCAGATCTAGGAAATACTCAATGGTCTGATCTAGAAAATATACTGCCCTGCCTTCAAAAAATAAGAAAAAAATATATACTGTGCTTTGATCTAGAAAATATACTGTCAGGGTCTTGTGAGTCTGATGTGATACCTTCATCTATTTTTGGAGCTCTTAGGAGATCCCAATAGAAATTGTAGTACTTCAATTACCCTGTGGGGGCACTGCGGGGGAAAAGAACACTTCCTGAACCTCAACAGATCACAATCTATGGATGAGTCTTAGAACCAGCAAGTCTGATCAACTTAGTATTGGTGAACCCGAAACATAAGGAATGAACAAACTAAGTGCGCTATGATCTGCAGAACGTCTCATGAGACGGCCGCATGCAGTCTGATGAACATGGTATAGATCTATAATATGGAGTCTATATGGAGCCTATCCTCCATGTGTAGAAGAGTGTCTAGAAAATAAGCCAAAAATCTCTGAGCTACTGGGATGTCCAGTGACCATCTACACGCTGTGAGGGATCCTGGAAGTCACTTCCTGCCTTTATTTGGTGTTTTGATGGTGAAGAGCTGGAATGATGTTAGAAATGTTAGGAGGTCTGAAGATATCAGACTTCATGTAACATCCCAGGTACAGTATATATAGCAGGCTATATACTCCAGATTACTGATCTATACTAGGTCCACCTGACTCCATATAACACCCCAGGTACAGTATATGTAGTAGGCTATATACTGCAGATTACAGATCTATACTAGGTCCACCTGACTCCATATAACACCTCAGGTACAGTATATATGGTAGCCTATAGGCTTCAGTTTATTGCTCCACATTCAGTCCACATGTGTATTATCAACATGGCAAAGCCCTTGTAGGATTTAATCACCCAGCTACCATGTCTGCTGCTGTGGAAGACTCTGCCGTGATTCCCGCCATCCCTCTGTACCCGACACATGAAGCAGGCGGGGTCGGATCCTTTCCTTCAGCTCGGGTCGTCTCATACTTATCAGTAATTGCTCTAATTGGAGACGACACACCTACCTGGCAGGAGCCTCTTTTGACTGCCATGGGCGGTTATTAAGGGGGCTGGCGGCGGCGGTGCGTGCATCCAGGCTGAATACAATGCTCAGTGATTAAGAGTCTGACGAGAATTTGGCTTCTGCTTGATGTGGAAAATAACACAAATCGTGGAAATGGGAATTTCTTGAAAATATAAAGCGCATACTTATACAGTAGTGTATCGTAATCCGAGGAGCGGTCAATGACCCTTCATCAGGTGTCCGTATCATCAGCTTCAAACACATAGTGAAGACCAGTGTGGGACTGGCCCATTACAAGGCCAGAGGACCAAGGGTGTAGCCATAATGGGTGCCGAAATAACAGAAGCTACTGGGCCCTGGATCCTGATGGGGCCCCCCAAAATATATCACTATTCTAAATAGGGGCCCATTCATGGATTTTGCATTGGGCCCAGGAGCTACAAGTTACACCTTTATAGAGATGTGAATCTAGAATTATAGCAGCATTATATAGAGAGAGATCTAATACAGAAAATAAGTGCAAAGTGTGCTGACAATAAATCCTCGTAGGCTTCGTCAGGGGCATTGGGGTCAGGATGGAGGTTGCGGGGCCTAAATGGTACATTCATGTGTGTAAAGAGAGATCTCTACTAACTTGTCATGCAGTATACATTTATTCTCTTCGGGGTATATATTTTGTGTTCATTACCTGGGGATATACCGTATACATGGCTGGATTACTCTGTCAGATTTCAGACATTTTGGGCACATTCCATTTTTTAATCAGAGCTGATTTTCTGGGTGGATATTGTTGTTACACAGAAATGAACCCTGCGTCTGATTCCTGGTCGTACTCGTCCGCTACACTAATCTGCTCACAGGCTCCGTAATCTCTTGCAGACTTGTCAGGGAAATTGAGGTGGAAATATAATGATTTTTAAGCTCATCTTCGGCACGTTCCTGCAGCAGCGGCTTGTCTGGCGGTAGGAATTTATTTATGTTAAGCGGTGATTTGCATATGTTCATGATGGTAATAGATTGGATGACAACAAAGGCAGAAAAACAAAGATGAAGGAAGAAGAGACACAAATGGTTCTGGTCTGAAAAATTTTCATTTAATATTTCAGCTGGCAACAAAAAACAATCAATCAGAATACTGAACATTATTTGCTGAGAGTGAAGGGGCGAACTGCTTCATGTAGGTCGACTGAGAATTGTCTGGGCCGGGGAAATCACTTAGGATTAGAGATGAGCGAACACTAAAATGTTCGAGGTTCGAAATTCGATTCGAACAGCCGCTCACTGTTCGAGTGTTCGAATGGGTTTCGAACCCCATTATAGTCTATGGGGAACATAAACTCGTTAAGGGGGAAACCCAAATCCGTGTCTGGAGGGTCACCAAGTCCACTATGACACCCCAGGAAATGATACCAACACCCTGGAATGACACTGGGACAGCAGGGGAAGCATGTCTGGGGGCATAAAAGTCACTTTATTTCATGGAAATCCCTGTCAGTTTGCGATTTTCGCAAGCTAACTTTTCCCCATAGAAATGCATTGGCCAGTGCTGATTGGCCAGAGTACGGAACTCGACCAATCAGCGCTGGCTCTGCTGGAGGAGGCGGAGTCTAAGATCGCTCCACACCAGTCTCCATTCAGGTCCGACCTTAGACTCCGCCTCCTCCGGCAGAGCCAGCGCTGATTGTCCGAAGGCTGGCCAATGCATTCCTATGCGAATGCAGAGACTTAGCAGTGCTGAGTCAGTTTTGCTCAACTACACATCTGATGCACACTCGGCACTGCTACATCAGATGTAGCAATCTGATGTAGCAGAGCCGAGGGTGCACTAGAACCCCTGTGCAAACTCAGTTCACGCTAATAGAATGCATAGGCCAGCGCTGATTGGCCAATGCATTCTATTAGCCCGATGAAGTAGAGCTGAATGTGTGTGCTAAGCACACACATTCAGCACTGCTTCATCACGCCAATACAATGCATTAGCCAGTGCTGATTGGCCAGAGTACGGAATTCGGCCAATCAGCGCTGGCTCTGCTGGAGGAGGCGGAGTCTAAGGTCGGACCTGAATGGAGACTGGTGTGGAGCGATCTTAGACTCCGCCTCCTCCAGCAGAGCCAGCGCTGATTGGCCGAATTCCGTACTCTGGCCAATCAGCGCTGGCCAATGCATTCTATTAGCCCGATGAAGTAGAGCTGAATGTGTGTGCTAAGCACACACATTCAGCACTGCTTCATCACGCCAATACAATGCATTAGCCAGTGCTGATTGGCCAGAGTACGGAATTCGGCCAATCAGCGCTGGCTCTGCTGGAGGAGGCGGAGTCTAAGGTCGGACCTGAATGGAGACTGGTGTGGAGCGATCTTAGACTCCGCCTCCTCCAGCAGAGCCAGCGCTGATTGGCCGAATTCCGTACTCTGGCCAATCAGCGCTGGCCAATGCATTCTATTAGCTTGATGAAGCAGAGTGTGCACAAGGGTTCAAGCGCACCCTCGGCTCTGATGTAGCAGAGCCGAGGGTGCACAAGGGTTCAAGTGCACCCTCGGCTCTCCTACATCAGAGCCGAGGTTGTGCTTGAACCCTTGTTCAGCCTCGGCTCTGCTACATCAGAGCCGAGGGTGCGCTTGAACCCTTGTGCACACTCTGCTTCATCAAGCTAATAGAATGCATTGGCCAGCACTGATTGGCCAGAGTACGGAATTCGGCCAATCAGCGCTGGCCAATGCATCCCTATGGGAAAAAGTTTATCTCACAAAAATCACAATTACACACCCGATAGAGCCCCAAAAAGTTATTTTTAATAACATTCCCCCCTAAATAAAGGTTATCCCTAGCTATCCCTGCCTGTACAGCTATCCCTGTCTCATAGTCACAAAGTTCACATTCTCATATGACCCGGATTTGAAATCCACTATTCGTCTAAAATGGAGGTCACCTGATTTCGGCAGCCAATGACTTTTTCCAATTTTTTTCAATGCCCCCGGTGTCGTAGTTCCTGTCCCACCTCCCCTGCGCTGTTATTGGTGCAAAAAAGGCGCCAGGGAAGGTGGGAGGGGAATCGAATTTTGGCGCACTTTACCACGCGGTGTTCGATTTGATTCGAACATGGCGAACACCCTGATATCCGATCGAACATGTGTTCGATAGAACATTGTTCGCTCATCTCTACTTAGGATGGGGATGCTGGGGTATGGCTTTGGGTCCCCATAATGTTCTGGATCCAGGAGCAGATTGGGTGGTATAGACAACTGCTGCACTGGACCATCCCATGTAGGGTCATGTAGTAAAGGGGAAGACTTGCTACTGGTGGATAAGAACATTAAAAGTAAAAATTAGCAAATCCTGGAGAGTGCACCAGATGAAGGGTGATTTTGTACTCGTATTATATTATGGCTGCAAATCGTGTGGTTTAATAAACTAATGTAACTATATCCTGCATCTATAGATATCAAGAATCGAGAATCAAGAATCAAACAGTGGACTC
Organism: Leptodactylus fuscus; assembly: GCF_031893055.1. Classification (NCBI taxonomy): domain Eukaryota; kingdom Metazoa; phylum Chordata; class Amphibia; order Anura; family Leptodactylidae; genus Leptodactylus; species Leptodactylus fuscus. Next base: position 29,845,448 of record NC_134267.1, on the reverse strand, counting down.
CTCTTCTCGTCTGCAGATGTGAAGTCTGGGATGTGAGCAGAGAGTCTTTGGTAGTAGACGGCCCTCACAGCTGAGTATTTGGTGCAGTGTAGCAGGAAATGGGCCTCGTCTCCTGGGGACCCTTGGTCACAGTGTTGGCACAGTCTGTTCTCCCGTGTCTTGTACGCCCCGTCTCCATCTCCAGGCTGTGAGTGCTCAGTCTGTACCGGCTGAGGGTCTGTGTGTGTTTGGGGTGGCGTATTCTCTCCAGGTAGGTGGCCATGGTGTAGTCCCTTTACAATGACTGGTACACGGTGAGTTTCTTGGAGTTATTTATTGCGCTTCTCCATTCCTCGATGTACCGCTCTTTGTCTCTCTCAATGACTCCTTTTATTTGAGCCTTGTTCAGGGCATGTTGGTGGTTTTGGCTTGGAAGGTGGCTGATGCTTGGTTGGGGGAGTCGGGTTTGCTCAGGGCCAGGCTTGGTGGTGGTAAGAGCCGGGGATATACGTATCCTCTGGATACAATCCCCTGATAACGATTGATAACAGAGAGCAACAGTGGTATAGGGGTGTATAGGGGTTATGTGAGTGCTATCCTGTGATATCCTCTGATAACAGAGAACAATAGTGAGTAAATGCTGAAATCTTATCATAATGGTGTATTCTGGTGAGGCTATTAAGTATGAAGATCCTCTGCACTTCTATGGCTAATTCAAGTTCTGTGAGTGCTGTTCTCTGATAATGGACATCAGACAACAAGACAACAGGCAACAAGACATCAGACAGTAAGACATTCATTATATATGTAGGTTTCCCCATTAAGTGTGTATAAGTGTGTATTGCTATATATGCCATAACACATTGAGGGATCTGAACTGCCTAAATCCCCAAATGTGACCAAATCCTCCAATCCTGATGTGAACAAATCTCAAAATCTAGATGTGAGCAGGGTCTCATGGACATATTAAGGAAGATGATTGTAAGAGTGATTGGGTATTTGATCTAACATCTTAGCCTTTCTGTAACTCCATGGGCGCCAGTTCTTTCCACATTGTATGGTCACTGCTCCTCTGATCCCAGAGCAGTTATTTTTTTCTCTAGTCCCCACCATTCCTGAGCAACCAGTGTTGCTATTATCAGAATACAATATGCTATTTAGGCTCTCTACTGTCAGGAGAGCAGTCTCAGAATATCTTCTCCAAGCTGTTCCCCCAGCAGACACCTATATAGCATATTGGGTAATGAAATTATCAACACTAGTAGTAGTAGTGGGTGCTAAAAAGAAAAGTGTGCCAAAGCCAATGGGGAGCCACCTATTAAAGAAACTAAAGTTGATGGAGGTTGTGAGAGGTCCTCTCTGGAGATAACACTAGATTTTCCAATATAGAGCACCAATTATCTATACGTATTCTTCTATATATACTTCTTCAGCTTGTCACCAAATATAGGTGAAATGATCTAGATGTTGTACCTGGTGTGGGGCACCACTGTGTGACAGTCATTCAGCTTTCTAAGAAATGTAGGCTCTTGGAGAACCAGTGTAAGGTTTCTATAGAGGATATACAGAGGATATAGGGACATTCATAGTCACGTGGTCTCTCAACATTTGTAGGTGTGCCAGGACTAGGGTTGAGCCGATCTTGAGATTTCAGGATCATTTTTAAAATTTGATTTCCGATCATTTTCCATTCGAACCCAATCCCGATCCAAATTCCTATTCACTACACAGCATGAAGTCCAATTTTTAGACTCCACGCTGTGTAGTGATTAAAATAAAAAATACTCTGGCTACTTAGTCCCCCCTGGTGTCCACTTACCTGCACAGATCTGCTGCCACTGCCACCCCCCATTGTTTTCGCTCCTCTTCTCTCTCATTTACAGGCCTTCGGAGCGCCGTGTGCGCCCCCGCCTCCCTAGGCTAGTGTTAGAAATGCTGGGAGTAGGCGGGGCTTGTTGTGGCTTAGGAGAGTGTGGGCGGGTACAGGGCGGGGAGACGTGAGTGCATCACTCATGTTATAATTGCGGTCCTGGCGGATCTACCAGATCTGACCTGTGACTTATCTGTACTTAGTTATTAGGTTGCCCCTATTACCTTGGTTGCCATATTTGATCCCGCTCCAGCTCTGTGCACAATATTCCTTGTGTGGTGTGAATAGTGATTTACCACGCGGGAGAAGAATGGTGTGGTCTCATCATGTCCACCCTCGCCCCTTTAGATGCCCCCTATGATCTCAGGTGCTTAGGTAGTAGCATTAGGTGATTCCTTTGCCCTTCTTACCCCTCCTCTTTGACACTGTACAGACTGTGCAGTGATTGTCCCTGATCTGAGCCCCTTGTACCTGATATCCAGGGACTCAGAGCTCTGATTTTCGGCTTTATCCTGAGGTCATTCCCATTTTGTACGATCCTTCTAAAAGGCTCCGAATATTCTCTCTGCCATCTACGCTCGGAAAATCTCAATTGTGGTTTTACTTTCAGATGTTTCTATCGCACAGAAGCTGCAGGTGTCAGGTCTGTGTGAGCCAAGAACGCCATCATGGTTTAGGAGAAGGCGGCGGAGGCCAGCTGCTCCCGTACCCGCTGCCAACATGCAGACAAGCTCCTGATGTTTGTGAATGCACCACAAAAGTTACAAAAAAGAACAGTAAAATGACTTATAGAAAATGCTGCAGGTTATTGAATGAGGACTAAGTGCAGGTGTGAACAGTGGCCAAGGTTATAAAGATTGTTTGGCTTGATTGGTCTGTAGGGGGCGGTATAAATGAGTGCTAAAGTCATGGGAAGATTTTACACAAGAAAACTTGGCACAAAAACTTGTGACTTTTTCTTAAATATGTTAAATGTCAAAAATGTGCAAAGAGTTTATAGGAAGGAGGAAGTAAATTGGTGAGAATAAGAGCTCAAATCTACATCAGCAGGAGCATCAGACAGCAGGAGCATCAGAAAGCATGAGTATGGAGCACAGTATATAGAATTATAGGAGAGGACTAGTCTGAAGCACAGTATATAGACTTATAGGAAAGGACTAGTCTGGAGCACAGTATATAGACTTATAGGAAAGGACTAGTCTGGAGCACAGTATATAGAGGAGAGGACTAGTCTAGAGCACAGTATATAGAATTATAGGAGAGGACTAGTCTGGAGCACAGTGTATAGAGTTATAGGAGAGGACTAGTCTGGAGCACAGTATATAGAATTATAGGAGAGGACTAGTCTGGAGCACAGTATATAGAATTATAGGAGAGGACTAGTGTGGGCCACAGTATATAGAATTATAGGAGAGGAGTAGTCTGGAGCACAGTATATAGAATTATAGGAGAGGACTAGTCTGCAGCACAGTATATAGAATTATAGGAGAGGACTAGTCTGCAGCACAGTATATAGAATTAAGGAGAGGACTAGTCTGAGGCACAGTATATAGAATTATAGGAGAGGACTAGTCTGGAGCACAGTATATATAATTATAGGAGAGGACTAGTCTGGGGCACAGTATATAGAATTATAGGAGAGGACTAGTCTGCAGCACAGTATATAGAATTAAGGAGAGGACTAGTCTGAGGCACAGTATATAGAATTATAGGAGAGGACTAGTCTGGAGCACAGTATATATAATTATAGGAGAGGACTAGTCTGAGGCACAGTATATAGAATTATAGGAGAGGACTAGTCTGAGGCACAGTATATAGAATTATAGGAGAGGACTAGTCTGCAGCACAGTATATAGAATTAAGGAGAGGACTAGTCTGAGGCACAGTATATAGAATTATAGGAGAGGACTAGTCTGGAGCACAGTATATATAATTATAGGAGAGGACTAGTCTGGGGCACAGTATATAGAATTATAGGAGAGGACTAGTCTGGGGCACAGTATATAGAATTATAGGAGAGGACTAGTCTAGAGCACAGTATATAGAATTATAGGAAGACTAGTCTGCAGCACAGTATATATAATTATAGGAGGAGGACTAGTCTGCAGCACAGTATATAGAATTATAGGAGAGGACTAGTCTAGAGCACAGTATATAGAATTATAGGAAGACTAGTCTGCAGCACAGTATATATAATTATAGGAGGAGGACTAGTCTGGAGCACAGTATATAGAATTATAGGAGGACTAGTCTGGAGCACAGTATATAGAATTATAGGAGGAGGACTAGTCTGGAGCACAGTATATAGAATTATAGGAGGACTAGTCTGGAGCACAGTATATAGAATTATAGGAGGAGGACTAGTCTGGAGCACAGTATATAGAATTATAGGAGGAGGACTAGTCTGGAGCACAGTATATAGAATTATAGGAGGACTAGTCTGGAGCACAGTATATAGAATTATAGGAGGAGGACTAGTCTGGAGCACAGTATATAGAATTATAGGAGGAATAATCTGGAGCAGATTATAGTTTGGACCTGTATAGTTGAGCTCTAATTCCCGTGGCTTATAGATGTGGTCAGTCTCTGCATCTTTTTTTGAGTAATATCATATTCCGATTCCATCACCTCACCTTTGTTATATTATCTTTTAACTTCTTCTCTGAATTTTAAAAATAAAACGCAGGTTGCAAATAGTTAAAAGTGATATCGGCGTCTGGAATCTGCGGGGAGGCTGCAGGTTATTAGACTGCCCTAATAGATTTCTCCTTGTAGCTTCACCTCATTAAAAGGGTATTCCCACGTCGTATACTCACCAGTCTTCACTGCTGTAAAATCCTCTTTCTTCCTGGTTTCTTGCGTCATTTGGTGGGCGGGGTTTCACATGCAACCTGCCGTTTAGCTCCACCCCCAAATTAGCGTATAACTCCGCCCACCACATAGTGTGATCCTATGGGGCGGCTGAAGGGCCTGTGATGTCATCAAAGGTCCTCAAACAACATTATATGCACAATATTGGACTATGAAGTACAGGCAGGAGCAACTCCATTCTGTGTTACATACAGAGACTGCCTGTCTCTGCCATAATGAACACAATTGAATTAGCTAGCCTGATAACTGGTAGAACAGAGGAAATGAAAGCAGCTCCTCTCCTCTATCTCAGAGCAGGGAGCTAGGTCACGTGGTGTAGACACAGGAATAGCTAGAAACACAGGCTCGCTCCCGTGCACTTAGCCCCTCCTCCCTCCCCCCTGAGAGTAGCAGATACATCACTTGACTTCTGAGCAGATAAGTCAGGGCTGTGTCAACAATGAATTGAATAAAGTAAGATAGTGGAGAAACAAAGCAGTTTTGCTGAAGCAGTGTATTTAGGAAAAGTCTTACATCCACATTAACAAGCAGTATGGATAGGATCCTTGTGATGGGACAACCCCTTTAAAGATCCTGGAGAGCCAATGAAGTGTCATCATGCTGGTGTTGCAGAGCTGAACTTATCTGTTGTGGATGAGGTAGACTATACATTGTATCTGCCAATCAAGCCTGAGGTGTGTTATGGACTTCCTTAAACTGGTCATCAACCGATGCATGGTTGCTGGCTATTGTGTCTCTGACGTTGCGGAGCATTTTTACAGAGTACAGCATTCGGCCAATCGAGGCTTTTTCTGCTGGAGGAGGCAGAGTCTAAGATCGGTCCACAGCAGTCTCCATTCTGGTCCGATCTTAGACTCCGCCTCCTCACAGACAAGCCTCCGGCAGAACCAGCGTTGATTAGCCGAATGCTGTACTCTGTATGGCATTCGGCCAATCAACGCTGGTCAATGCATTCCTATGGGAAAAAGTCAGCTCCCGCATATCGCATGCTGACAGGGATCCCGATGTAATACAATGACTTGGGCATGTTAGATGCCCCCAGGCATGCTTCTCCTGCTCTCTCAGTTGCATTCCAGGGTGTTGGCATCATTTCCAGGGGTGTCTTAGTGGACTTGGTGACTCTCCTGAGTTGAATAGTGGTTCCCCCTAAACGAGTATTTATTCCCCATAGACTATAATAGGGTTCGATGTTCGATCGAACAGTCGAGTATTGAATGGCTACTTGAATCAAACTTCGAACATTTCACTGTTCGCTCATCTCTACTCTCATGTAGATATTGGTTGACATGAATTTCTTGGATACATCTTCTAGGTCTCTCATGTAGGTATTGGGTGATGAGTATTTCTTGGATATATCTTCCATGTCTCTCTTAGTGAGTGATGTTTTTTTGTGGTTGCTTCCTCCAGGTCTTTTATATTGATACTTGTGAACAAGTGTATCTTGGATGTCTTCTCCAAGTTTTTGTGTCTAGAGTTCTCTGAATCAGAAGGTTTTGAGATGTTTTCCAGCTTTCTATTCGTGGAACACAGATCAGTTCTCGCAGTGACTTGACGTTTCATCTAGATAATATTTTATCATTTTGACAGTCATGGCAGTGAAATTACTTTCTTGACATATTCCATCAGTGAGTTGTAACATTGGGGAGAGAAAATTACTGGAGATCCGCGAGAGCATTGAGACAGAACAGTAAATTACCATCATGTAACCTGACTGTAATGTTGTCTCTTTGACGTAAAGTACAGTAAGTGAGCAGATATAGAACATTCTGTTACAGCAAAATTGTATGTCAGATATAAAACATGCTTGGACTAACTCTATCTCTATAGTGTAGCTTATGTTTTGCTTTTAATCTTTATCTACTACAGTATCTATCTATCTATCTATCTATCTATCTATCTCCTATCTATCTATCTATCTATCTATCTATCTATCTATCTATCTCCTATCTATCTATCTATCTATCTATCTCCTATCTATCTATCTATCTATCTATCTATCTATCTATCTATCTCCTATCTATCTATCTATCTATCTATCTATCTATCTACTATCTATCTGTCTGTCTGTCTATCTATCTATCTGTCTATCTATCTATCTATCTATCTATCTATCTGTCTGTCTGTCTGTCTGTCTGTCTGTCTATCTATCTATCTATCTATCTATCTATCTATCTATCTATCTATCTATCTCCTATCTATCTATCTATCTATCTATCTATCTGTCTGTCTGTCTGTCTGTCTGTCTATCTATCTATCTATCTATCTATCTCCTATCTATCTATCTATCTATCTATCTATCTCCTATCTATCTCCTATCTATCTATCTATCTATCTATCTATCTATCTATCTATCTATCTATATATCTATCTATCTCCTATCTATCTCATATCAATCTATCTATGTGCACTTTCTATATATTGCATGAGGAGTGTGACCTCCTCTACTGGACTTGTGCTCCTTCCGATTGCACAGAACTATTTCATTGGAGTAGATGGCGCCCGCAGATTTGGCTTTAGTCTCTCTTCTGCTTAAGGCTGTTGTTATGGATCCCACTTGCCCTGTGTTCACATTGTAGATCTATTCTGGACTCACCGATTTATTGAATGTCTTGTTAAGAAGTTTCTCTCTGTGCCTGTCTCGAGGCATCTTCTACACATCCTAAGATTTCCTTATTGATCTATTGAGAGCCTTCAGTGTCAATCATTGCTATTGATTTCTAGTAAAATTGCATGATATTGACTGTATATCCCGTCATGTAGCCCATGAGTTTTATACATTGTCATCATATGTCCTTGGATGACGCTCCAGTCCTTCTTCTGGTCCTTCTGCTTTATCCTGCAGACCCCTCAGCCTTTGCAATGTCTTGGTGATGCTTTGAACATCTTGGACTGATGCAGAGTTTGGCCGGTGACTTTCTTCTATCTCCCTATGATCACAGTGTAGTAGCCATACGTTTAGATATATTTCTGTGAATAGTTTTTTCATCAAGAAGCCAAGATATAAAAATGGGATGTTCTTCTCACGTGACAAAGGTGAAGACGCAGGAGAAACCAGAACTGCTGACACGTGTATTACAGAATCTTATGGAGGTTTCTACTATAACTGTACCTTGTGTAGAAGTCCAGACGTATCCAGCATCTTGACTTTTTGGCTGTTTGATTGTCGATGTTGGATCCAGTCTTCACCTCATATACTGAGCTACTGCCTAGAAGAGCTGATACCTTCCATTCTATAGGCTCCGCAAAACAAAAAGGACTTAGTTATAGCCCCAAATATAATTTCAATACTTTCAGTAAGGAGATGGACCTTCAAAGATTCTATAGGAATCTTAGACTAACAGCACGTATTTCAGACTCACCTATGGTTGAACAAGTCTCCGCTAGATCTAAGACACCTATTAATCTTCAAGAACTAGGATTATGGGTAAGAATTCCTTCACACCACCTAAAGCTCCGATGCCCTTGAAGCCTGTATCGGGTTGATTGATAAGGACATGAATAAATTATTCACAAACATAAGAAAGGGGTCCTTACATCTATCCCCTAACCTTTCAAGCTCGGATTCTCAGGCTCTATCTACCATTATGAATGATAAGGATCTAATTGCAAAACCAGTGGATAACGGAGGTGGAATTGTAATTTGGGACAAGTCAGATTACATTAGAGAGATTTTCTCACAGTTTAGTGATGTTACAGTAGACAAAAATATTTCACCATAACCCAACACCACAGATAACATCTAAAATTAGAGAAGTCTTGAATTTTTATCTCCAAAAAAATATTATTGATACATGTGAACAAAATTTTTTCACTGATTCCAATCCCATAATACCGGTTGACAGCCTGCCTTCCCGCCAACTCCAGGGTGGGTTCTTCCTCCCTATTTAGCCTTGGCTCTCATTCGCACCAGTGCTTGCTATTGCTGTGTGCATACTTGCTCCTTGCTGTCACTATTTTTGCTTGCATTCTAATCCTTGACCTTTAGCTTTCCCTGACTATTCTTTGGACTCCGATTTGGCACTGCATTGCTTGACTGTTACTGACCCTTGGCTAGCTGACCTCTCTTTGTTGTTGTCCGTCTTGTCTGTGTATTGTGTCTCACATATCCAGGAAGGGAATGTCTTCGTGGTTGCCTATTACGCCTATTATGTAGGATAGGGCCTGGCAATAGGAAGGGACAGTTGGGGGCTTCAGCTTAGGGCTCACTGTCTCTTGTGTCCCGTCCCAGGGTTCAGTAGCTACTGGGGAATTGCTGTCCTAGCAATTCCCTAACCTTTTCTTTTTCCTTTTTCTCCTTTTTTCCTTTCCTTCCCTTCCCCTCTTTATTTACCAGTAATCTCTGTTACAATATCTTTAATGGTCTATTATGTCCCTCTGTTCTATCTTATTTAGTTGCCACTACACCCCCTATATCTATATAGCTCTACTTATATATAGGGCACTATACTCCCTATATCTATATATAAGACACTACACTCCCTATATCTATATACCCCAGCTTGTATATAAGACACTACACCATATATATATATATATATATATATATATATATATATATATATACACTTGGCTATAAGACACTACATCCCCATACCTATATGTCTCTACTTGTATATAAGATGCTACACCCCCTATATCTATATAGCTCTATTTATATATAGGGCACTATACTCCCTATATCTATATACCCCAGCTTGTATATAAGACACTACACCCCCCTATTACCTATATATCTCTCACTGTGATTCTCATTGTGTGGGCCTACGTACAGTCCCAGACTCTCATTGTGTGGGCCTATGTACAGTCACATTTAGCCAATTTTCATTACTCTCTCTAAACCATATTTAAATAATCAGTCCAAACATAAAGGAAGAGACCCTATGAAGACAACCAACTCGTCCTCCTATTCCTTATTCTGCTATTCATCTTCTTCCACTTCGTCTTCCTCTTTTTCTTCTTATTCTTCCTCCCTTTCCTCCTCCTCCTCCTCTTTTTCCTATTCTTTCTCCTCTTCCTATCTTTCCTCTTCTTCCTCTTCTGTTTCTTCTTCCTCATTCTGTTCTTCCTCCTCTTCTTATTCTTACTCCTTTTCCTTCTCCTATTCTTCCTTATCCTCTTCTGTTTCCTCTTCCTCTTTCTATTCTTCCTCTTCCTCTTTCTATTCTTCCTCCTCCTCTTCTTCTTCCTCTTCTTATTCTTACTCCTTTTCCTCCTCCTCTACCTCCGTCTACTCTCAGTGAGTCTTTGGCCGTCATAAATTCTACATTTGAATTTTTTGTAAAAGTGAATGTTTTGCACCCTCGATTTGTCTGGACGTCTGCACCCCATGAGAGAACCGACTTCTCACACCTCAGAATTCAGAGTTTCGGGTCCTGCCTGCTGTTTGTAGATGAAGAGAAGAAGTCGGAGTTGTGGTTTTTATAAACAGAGCCCTCCGGAGAGCGCCCAGCATGGGATGACCTGGTATCACCCGCGAGACTCAGAAGAAAGCAGCTTGTGTTGTACAAAAATATTATTAATTCAAAGCTACATGGCCCATGTGTCTGCTCATTGTGCTGGACCGTACATGAGAGCGGAAGGCCGGCGAGTCAAGGATCAAAACTCAGCAAGATGAAAGTGTTTTACTTCCATTGTTTACAATGCGGTTTGATAGGAATGAATGAGCCTTTAGCAGAACACATGGTACGCGCACCTGACGGCCTCCGGAGACACGACGCTTGTGCTCTTGTTTACTTTTTGTTTTTGTTGTTTTTTATTTTTATTTATTTACTTCTCTGAAAAAAGAAAAGAAAAAAGAAAGAAAAGTTATTATTTTCCTTCACTTTAACCTTTCGCTATCTGCCCTGTATCCGGATATTTCTCTCTCTATCTACTGGTGGTACAACTTATATTGTCATAGAAACAGCTCATGTGACAACACAGTCGTCACCAGAACCAAGCTTACATTTTAGGGTAATGTTGTAGTCAACTTACTAGAGGAGAACAAGATAATACCGTCTCTCCCTATAAACAATGTAGGTACAGATAGTACTATCTCCCTATCTCTCCTTATAAACAATGTAGGTACAGATAGTACTACCTCCCTATCTCTCCTAATAAATAATGTAGGTACAGATAGTACTGCCTCCCTGTCTCTCTCTGTAAATGGTGTAGGTACAGATACCGTGTTTCCCCGATAGTAAGACACCCCCGATAGTAAGACATAGTGGGACTTTTGGGGGGTGGGCTAATGTAAGACGTACCCCGAAAGTAAGACATAGTAAACCAGGGGTCGGCAACCCCTGGCACGCGTGCCGCTCTTGGCACACGAGGCATGTCTGGCTGGCACGGCAGCAGCTGCAGCAGAGGAGCGTCCCTTCAGTGCTTTCAGGACGCTCCTCTTTCTCTGGCTGTTCTCTGCCCACCAATGAGAGGAGAGAAGTGAGCTCAGGGGGCGGAGCTTATCCCTATAGTGATCCAGGTCCCGCCTGCAGTGAGGGCTCCAGCCGTCTCCATACTGCACACAAGAGACGGAGCAGAGCAGAGGGAAAGAGAAGCTCCCAGCAAAGCGAAAGAGAAAAAATGAAAACACCAGGTACAGCCTGTACTCTGCCTATTACTGTCAGGCATTTAGAGTTATTAATTTAGTTTCAGTAACTCCATGTGCCTCACATTAATAGCAGTTAACCCCATCATGTCCTCCCTCACATTAACCCCTGTCAACATTTTTTTTCCAATATAAGACATACCCCGAAAGTAAGACATAGTGGGACTTTTGGGGGTGAAAATAATGTAGGACACTGTCTTACTTTCGGGGAAACATGGTACTGCTTCCCTGTCTCTCCATGTATATGATGTAGGTACATATAGTACTGCCTCCCTGCTTCTACCTGTAAATGATGTAGCCACAGATGGTACTGCCTACTATTCTCTCCCTGTAAATGATGTAGATACAGATAGTACTGCCTCCCTGTCTTTTTCTGTAAATTGTGTAGGTACAGATAGTACTGCCTCCCTGTCTCTTTCCGTAAATTATGTAGGTACAGATAGTACTGCCTCCCTGTCTCTTTCCGTAAATTAAGTAGGTACAGATAGTACTGACTCCATGTCTCACCGTGTAAATTATGTAGGTACAGATAGTACTGCCTTCTTTTCTCTCCCTGTAAACAATATAGCTACAGACAGTATTGCTATCCTATCTCTCCCTGTAAATGATTTAGGTATAGATAGTACTGCTTCCCATGTCTCCCTCTGTAAATGATGTAGCTACAGATACTACTGTCTCCCTGTCTCCCCCTGTAAACATGCTAGGTATCATATGCGATAGAACTTATAAAAAAAGCTCAGTCAACTAATGTTTCTAATGCTTCCCTACATCCATTTTGAATAGCTTATCTCACAATCTAGATCTACTCTATACCTTGATACACCTCTAGAAGGAGGAGTATTGGGGCTGGGAATTCTTCACATCCCCTTTGTACAGGGAATGAAGGGAATTCTAGGCAGCTTAAAAGTCTAAGCCTCACCTCAAGTCAATACTTCAAGGTCAAAGGTGAGAAATCAAGATTCTTCTTTGACAAAAGGGTTGTCTACTGCTGTCACCTATTCTCATTGATATCATCTGTGATGGCCATTGTTATTAGGTCACCAACAGAATCGGATACACCATCCTATGATCTCTTATGATGGGCGCTGTAATATTATGGCTCTTCAGAGAGCAGCACTTAGCTTAGATCAAAAAAAAAAAAAAAAAAAGAAGGAACCAATATAGGAACTCACTGACCGATGCAAGGTGCACGACCTATTTCTTCTGGACTCGGAGAAGAAAAAAGGATCCAAATGTGAAAAGGAGATGTGATATTTAACGTTTTTATTTTTACTTTTTGTACTTTCTTTCTTTCTTACTTTTTTGTTATGGTGTTCTTTGCCAAATTTTAAAATAATGGAATAAAATATACTTTTTTATCACGAGCAAGAGCTGCGGACCTTTACTCTCCTTTTCACACTTAGCTTAGATACTCCAGCTACAATCTTAGATATTCGCGCTTGTCTTCTAGCTCTTCTTCTCCGTGAGGTCATTGGATTATACCCAAGCTGTAAATGTGATTGTTTTCCTGGTTGTTTCTATGTAACCAACATTCATTACTTTGCTTCCATTATCTTAATTTCTCCCAGTTTAATTAAAAATCTTAAACAACGTAGTAAAAAGTAATTGTAGTTTTCTTCTACCCCTGAAAGTTTTGGGATCCATATTATATAGAGGATTTGACACTTCCTAAAGACTTCATGTCAAAACATTAGGGTCCATCCACAGTGAGCGGAGTCGTGTAGTGTGAAGGAAGGGGCATTGATCTCTACTTAATATTTGCTCCGTTTTCCACCCCTGTAAATGGTTTTCCGATAAAGATTGATGGTGTTACCCGGAGAGCTAACCATGTATAGAGCATTGAACAGATTATCATCCGCTTATCCAGTCAGCATAATTGGACTTCATTACTTTCGGACACATGCTGGCTGGACACGGTTCCTTCCACCATTTAATGAAATCATTGGACATGTCCATAGAAGGAGTCTGGACTTGAATCTGTACTACAGGGAAAAGATTATGGGGATAACGTCCATCCTTAGGGAGAAACCACCTTCTCAGGTGTGTGGAGACTTATACAGCCATAGCTGCTCCACTGCAAGGGAACATGGTAAGAATATGCAAATCTGTCTCCCAAGATATAAACAGGGAAACGGTGCCTCTGTTATGCTGCCCTCTATAGCATGTTGTTCAGGGTGCTTGCTATAGAGGGCAGCATAACAGAGGCACTGTCTCCCTGTTTACATCTTGGGAGACAGATTTGCATATTCTTCCCATGTTCCCTTGCAGTGGAGTGGAGCAACTATGGCTGTATAAGTCTCCACACACCTGAGAAGGTGGTCTCTCCCTAAGGATGGACGTTATCCCCGTAATCTGGTCTCTCAGCCTCTCACTTAAACCAAATCAATTCTCTCTAGGCTGCGCTGATGAAGTCCAAAGAGACAGAAACAGTGCCGTCCGTATCTGAGAAATTGATTTGGTTATAACCTCGCATCATGCAGTGAAGACTTCTAGGAAGTTAGGCATGTTGTTCAGGGTGCTTGCTATAGAGGGCAGCATAACAGAGGCACTGTCTCCCTGTTTACATCTTGGGAGACAGATTTGCATATTCTTCCCATATACAGGGAAAAGAGGAAGTTTCTACCATCAGCCAGCGGCCCTATAATGGGGCATGAAACCTGGACTTGTATACGAGAGGTCTAATCATATGTCACATAAAGGGGGTCTTGTGACATGTGAGGATCTGTAGCACGGGAGGGTCCTGTGACATGTAGGGGGCCCTACTTGCACAGGACATCCACATAAGAATATCTGGATTAAGTAAGATTGTCTGGTGTGAACCGTGGAGTAAAAGGCATTACTACTGGAGCGAGGAGACCTCCAACCTCTGTGACGACGCTTGGACACTTTCTGTGGACGTTTTTCCTGTGTTGGTGGTCTCGTGACTCATTTACAATTGATTCACTTTCTGAACATTTCTCAGACTTGTTTTCCAATTTGTTTTTTTGAGAATTCAGGTGCGGGAGATTGATCACATATTCCATTGTATGAAAGAAGACGTCAAGGGGAAACTTCTTGAAGAATCTGCTGGAGCTCACACAAGTAGAACGTAATTTCAATCAATGGGAAAGAAGCAGAAACTTTATTGTCAACATTAAGAATCGACTTTTAATCTTCTTATCCAGAAATGCTCAAGCCCGGCCTCCTGACTTTAATTACTCCTTAAAAGTTCTAACATATGTTCCTTCCAATTGGGGGAACAAAGACGACACTGGTCTGAAGAATCCCGAGCGTCAAATAGAAAAAAAGCCCATTCTGCTTGGTCAGAATATAAAAAGGATTATTATCTCTCCACCAAAAGTACTTTCAGAAGCGCGAAGAATAAATTACCTTTCCTACCCTTAGGGGTTTTCCTCACCAAATTTCACTTGGCTGCGCAGATTGTATAATTAACTCAACTACTTCACATATCACTTATATGCAAAATGTAATTGAAATAGACCTCGGTGCACCTGCTCTCCATGGGGACACCGAGACCCACCCAGCTCAGCAATGCAGCTCTATTCCCGAAAATTCTGCACTAGTAGAAAGTGAATGTCATCAGATAAAGCCTGCTGAGTGGAGGCAGGAGGACATGTCCATGGGCTCTAAAGGTATGGGCCATGTGGAGGTCTGCTTTACCCAGTAAAGGGGATGAGATCCAGGGGTATACAACACCTCAATCTATCATTGACTAGTCCTGACATTCACATAATTGTCAGATTTGGCCAAATCATAGTCCAAGATGCCAAAGTTAAACAGTTGACGCGTTGGCACATTGACATTATACGTATTACTATTGTGATTAAAATGTTTTTCGAAAGGGTAATACAGAGAACATTTGCTGAATATTTTCCTACAATCTTCAGGTTTACTGCTTGCTGTCAGGGAATGGCCACAGCTTCATCCAAAAGATTTGCCAGCCTCACCCTATATCTAAAAGGCATGGCCAGCAGATTGGCTCCTGAGCACCATCCCCAGAATTTAAGACTATACGGCAGATCAGACTCATCCTGGCACCACCTGACTAGGATGGGTCTTGGTCACTCTGAGCAATGTGCTGCTGCATATATTGGAGTCTGTTGTCTGACCTATAAGTTGGAGCTCTTTAAAGGGGCTCTATCATTGGGAAAAGTCATTTTTGACTAAGCACATGCTTGCATAGCCTTTAGAAAGGCTATTCCACACATACCTTTTCTATGTAGATCACCTCAGTAGTTTTTGAATGAGCCCATTTTTATACATATGCTAATTAACCTCCAGCATGCACTCCGGAAGTCTCAGCGAGCGCTGTCTCTCTCCTGTGTGTACAGCACAGGATGCTGCTGCTGATAACACACACAGCACACAGCAGAGAAAGGAATGCTCGCTGAGACTTCCGCTGCTCCCTGGATGCTAACTAGCATATGAATAAAAAAGGGCTCATTCAAAAACTACTGAGGAGATTTACATACAAAAGATTTGAGTAGAATAGCCTTTCTAAAGGCTATGCAAGTGGGTGCTTAGTTAAAAATGACTTTTCCCGATAATAGAGCCCCTTTAAGGCTGAGGCACCATGTTGCGGAAGCACAGCTTCTTTTGTTGCAGATTTTGCTGTGTTTTTTAGAGCCAAACCTAGTAATGGCTACAAAATGAATGGGAAATATATAGGGAGCTCTTATACTTCTACCTTTTGTTCAACCCACTTCTGACTTTGGCTCTTCCTTGATCTTCTCATCCATCAGATAAATCTCTTTCTCTTGTATATCCTTCCATCTTCCCATCTATCATCTACATCTCTATCCCTCGTCTATCCTTCCATCTTCCCATCTATCATCTACATCTCTATCCCTCGTCTATCCTTCCATCTTCTCATCTATCAGCTACATCTCTATCTCTCTTCTATCCTTCCATCTTCTCATCTATCAGCTACATCTCTATCTCTCATCTATCCTTCCATCTTCTCATCTACCAGCTACATCTCTATCTCTTGTCTATCCTTCCATCTTCTCATCTATCAGCTACATCTCTATCTCTTGTCTATCCTTCCATCTTCTCATCTACCGGCTACATCTCTATCTCTTGTCTGTCCTTCCATCTTCTCATCTACCAGCTACATCTCTATCCCTCGTCTATCCTTCCATCTTCTCATCTACCAGCTACATCTCTATCTCTCTTCTATCCTTCCATCTTCTCATCTATCAGCTACATCTCTATCTCTTGTCTAGCCTTCCATCTTCTTATCTACCAGCTACATCTCTATCCCTCGTCTATCCTTCCATCTTCTCATCTATCAGCTACATCTCTATCTCTCTTCTATCCTTCCATCTTCTCATCTATCAGCTACATCTCTATCTCTCATCTATCCTTCCATCTTCTCATCTACCAGCTACATCTCTATCTCTTGTCTGTCCTTCCATCTTCTCATCTACCAGCTACATCTCTATCTCTTGTCTATCCTTCCATCTTCTTATCTACCAGCTACATCTCTATCTCTTGTCTATCCTTCCATCTTCTCATCTATCAGCTATATATCTATATCTCTTGTCTGTCCTTCCATCTTCTCATCTACCAGCTACATCTCTATCTCTTGTCTATCCTTCCATCTTCTCATCTACCAGCTACATCTCTATCTCTTGTCTATCCTTCCATCTTCTCATCTATCAGCTACATCTCTATCTCTTGTCTGTCCTTCCATCTTCTCATCTACCAGCTACATCTCTATCTCTCATCTATCCTTCCATCTTCTCATCTACCAGCTACATCTCTATCTCTTGTCTATCCTTCCATCTTCTCATCTATCAGCTACATCTCTATCTGTTGTCTATCCTTCCATCTTCTCATCTATCAGCTACATCTCTATCCCTCGTCTATCCTTCCATCTTGTCATCTATCAGCTACATCTCTATCTCTCATCTATCCTTCCATCTTCTCATCTACCGGCTACATCTCTATCTCTTGTCTATCCTTCTATCTTCTCATCTATCAGCTACATCTCTATCCCTCGTCTATCCTTCCATCTTCTCATCTACCGGCTACATCTCTATCTCTCGTCTATCCTTCCATCTTCTCATCTATCAGCTACATCTCTATCTCTCGTCTATCCTTCCATCTTCTCATCTATCAGCTACATCTCTATCTCTCGTCTATCCTTCCATCTTCTCATCTATCAGCTACATCTCTATCTCTTGTCTATCCTTACATCTTCTCAGCTACCAGCTACATCTCTATTCCTCATCTATCTTTCCATCTTCTCATTTATCAGCTACATCTCTATCTCTCATCTATCCTTCTATCTATTTCACCGCCTGCAGGTCTGGCATTTGGTTTGCGACTGTATAATCTGCTCTCACTTTGTTCTTTCTATCAGTCCTATATTCCCTCCAATAAATGGATCCATGTCCCATCACATCATGCACATACATGTACAGCACCGATCAGAAGAAGAAGCCATGGTCTACTGTGACCTTCAGCCGTGTCCTTGTAACTGCAGCATGTGAGACAAATGATGGGAAAACTTTTGGGTGATGACAGATGAGGTCCGCGTCACCCCCTCTGCATCCTGTGTGACATTGACCTTGATATTTTAATTACCTGTCACCGCTATCTTTAGCTCCTTTCACTTCTTTTCCCCACTGGTTTAATGCAAAAATGATTAGTAGATTCACAACGATGGGGACGAAATGTTCAATGATGGCAATTACAAATTACAGCCCTGCAGATGCTATAGGAGATCCGACTAAAATGGCAACCGCGTTATACTTTGTGCTGTATTCATAATAACTGAAGGCCCAGGCAAGAGGACAAAAATAAATAACAACATTCATACTCACCTACTGATACCTCTTTTTTGGCATCCTTATGGAGACTGCCGCTCTCCTAGTGACATCATTTGCTCATTCGTGAGCAATGTGATTGGGCCAACAGTGGTGACATAGGCATGCCGAGAGAAGAGGCCCAGAAGAGGGAACAGAAGGTGCACATAATAATGTCACATATACTGTATAACTGTATATAACTTTTAATTTAATTGCCTTAGATAAATATAAATTGGAATGAAAGGTTCCTAGGGGCCCCAGCAGTATTATACACTATGTATTATAGATATATAGTCCTAGGAGCCCTGACAGTGTCATACACTATGTATTATAGATATATAGTCCTAGGAGCCCTGACAGCGTCATACACTATGTATTATAGATATATAGTCCTAGGAGCCCTGACAGCGTCATACACTATGTATTATAGATATATAGTCCTAGGAGTCCTGACAGTGTCATACACTATGTATTATAGATATATAGTCCTAGGAGCCCTGACAGTGTCATACACTATGTGTTATAGATATATAGTCCTAGGAGCCCTGACAGCGTCATACACTATGTATTATAGATATATAGTCCTAGGAGCCCTGACAGCGTCATACACTATGTATTATAGATATATAGTCCTAGGAGCCCTGACAGTGTCATACACTATGTATTATAGATATATAGTCCTAGGAGCCCTGACAGTGGCATACACTATGTATTATAGATATATAGTCCAAGGAGCCCTGACAGTGTCATACACAATGTAGGTTCCATTGTTGGCAAAAGGCTCCAGGGCGCCCAAGAAAGACCAGCAAGCGCCAGGACCATCTCTTAAAAGTGTTTTAGCTGCGGGATTGGGCTACCAGCAATGCAGAGCTTGCTCAGGAATGGCAGCAGGCAGGTGTGAGTGCATCTGCACGCACTGTGAGACGGAGACTCTTGGAGCAAGGCCTGGTCTCAAGGAGGGCAGCAAAGAAGCCACTTCTCTCCAGAAAAAACATCAGGGACAGACTGATATTCTGCAAAAGGTACAGGGAGTGGACTGCTGAGGACTGGGGTAAAGCCATTTTCTCTGATGAATCCCCTTTTCGATTATTTGGGACATCTGGAAAACAGCTTATTTGGAGAAGACGAGGTGAGCGCTACCACCAGTCTTGTCTCATGCCAACTGTAAAGCATCCTGAAACCATTCATGTGTGGGGTTGCTTCTCAGCCAAGGGAATCAGCTCTCTCACAGTCTTGCCTAAAAGCACAGCCATGAATAAAGAATGGTGCCAGAATGTCCTCCAAGATCAACTTCTCCCAACCGTCCAAGAGCAGTTTGGTGATCAACAATGCCTTTTCCAGCATGATGGAGCACCTTGCCATAAAGCAAAGGTGATAACTAAATGGCTCAGGGAACAAAACATAGAGATTTTGGGTCCATGGCCTGGAAACTCCCCAGATCTTAATCTCATTGAGAACTTGTGGTCAATCATCAAGAGACGGGTGGACAAACAAAAACCTACAAATTCTGACAAAATGCATGCATTGATTGTGCAAGAATGGACTGCTATCAGTCAGGATTTAGTCCAGAAGTTGATTGAGAGCATGCCAGGGAGAATTGCAGAGGTCCTGAAGAAGAAGGGTCAACACTTCAAATATTGACCTGCTGCATTAACTCATTCTGTCAATATAAGCTTTTGTTACTCATAATATGATTGCAATTCTATTTCTGTATGTGATAAAAACATCTGACAAACACATAGAAAAACCAGAGGGCAGCAGATCATGTGACAATAGAAGATTAGTGTCATTCTCAAAACTTTTGGCCATGACTGTACTATTGTTACTGTTATTATTGCTACTAATAGTATTGTCACTACTGTTATTACAACTAATGTTTGTGTTTTATTCAGTTCGGTAAAGAAAGGCCGAACCGAGGCACAGACTGAGGGAGGCCACCATGAAGTATTCAGGGGAGGGGATATAAGTGTCCATCGCTCCTTTACAAGGATAGATAGCGATTCTTGTTGTCGCAGTTGGCGGGGTTGGGGGTCCTTGGAGTTGGTTGAAATTCAGGGCTGGGGAAACATGGTAATTAGTTTCCATAATAGTTAACTACTCTTTCGGTTGGTCTGGCTGCTATTGGGCTCCTGCTGAGTGGTGTCCCGGGGGTGGTTTTGGTATATTCTTAGTGATACTGCCATCTGTGTGTTATGGTTCCCCTGTGGTTTGCGGTGGGGGGTAACTTGTTCTGATAGACATTTTGGCGTTCAGATCTTTGTAGCTCCAAGGACCTCCCCTTCAGGGAACATATAGATTTCAGGAAAGTTGGGCCTTTGTTTGGAAAAGTTGGAGTTAATTAATTAGTGGGATATTTTGTTACTTATTTTATATAGAGAGTATATGGTAATGTTATTTATTTAGGTAGGATATTTAAATACAGTTTATACTTATATTTGTATTGTTTTATGTAATAAAATGGCTGCTGTGGCCAGTTAATCCAACCTCACATGTGTTCGTCTTTATTCCCAGGTACAATGAGGGATGGGGGGAGGTGAAGCTGCAGCTCTGGTAAGTAAAGGGTATGGGTAAGGCAGCATCCTCAGTGCCAATGTCATGTTGTGTTCTGTTCTATTCTCTTGTGCTGTGTTATGTCTACCAATAGTTATATTGTCAGGTGTTGTGTTGTCTTGTGTTCTACTCTCTTGTGTTGTGTAGATTGTGTGGACTATACAGACACAAGCAGAAGTAGAGAGTCCTGCCTGTGGCTCCTTCCTCCATGTGAATACGTTATAATTAGATTCTAGGCTATTGATTGCATTGTTTCGGAGCAGCGGTATTAATGAGCGCTACATGTGCCGCGCAGATAATCGCCTACTTGGCGTGAAGTGACGACTAATTTGTACTGAATAAAGATTGATTATTTTACTTGCCAAAGAACTATTTTTAAAGGGAACAATGTAGCGGTGTAATGAAAGCCGCAGTGGAGCGCACGTTCAGCAATGTCTGCCGATCGATAGTTAAATACAGGGGGCAGAGTTTTATGCAATGATGGGTAGGTAATATAATGGCGCCATCCAGTGATCACACTGATGAACGGTGACTGGGCAGTAATGCTCAAACTATCGGCTACAGACAGCCAACACAGAGCTGCACAGTGCTGTGAG
Source organism: Leptodactylus fuscus (assembly GCF_031893055.1). Lineage (NCBI taxonomy): Eukaryota > Metazoa > Chordata > Amphibia > Anura > Leptodactylidae > Leptodactylus > Leptodactylus fuscus. The sequence goes on along the minus strand of NC_134267.1, from coordinate 29,824,181 downwards.
AGAGCTAATTTGCATACAGAAGAAAACCAAGATTTCTACAGAAAAGCGGCGTGGAAAAGACATCTAAAAGTAGGAGAAGAATAGCCTTTCTTAAGGCTATTCCTACGTGTTAGGAAAAGAAAATTAGAATTTTAATGATTGAATCCCTTTAACAGAATCTGAGTCTGAGACGCCGAGATTCTTGATAAAACGCACTGCTGACTATTCTCATGGCTGACTCTTAGACTTAAGTCTATGTAAATCTGTGAAAAATAGACCCACATGGATTGAGACTTTATTGATCAATTTGCTTCAGAGTCATGTGAATAACACTTTACTGCTCGCTACCTCTCTGAAACACCACCAATCCCAGGAACACGAAGAACTCTGGAGAAAATGGAAGGTCCTAGTGACCATCAGATAGATGACGAAATATTACAACACTAGTCAAAGTCACAATAACACCATCTTATAGAGACAGGATAAAATTGTTCTACTGCACAAGGGCTCCCCCTAGTGGTGACTGTATAATCTATATGTAGTGAGCTCCCCCTAGTGGTGACTGTATAATCTGTATGTAGTGAGCTCCCCCTAGTGGTGACTGTATAATCTGTATGTAGTGAGCTAGCCCTAATGGTGACTGTATAATCTGTATGCAGTGAGCTCCCCCTAGTGGTGACTGTATAATCTGTATGTAGTGAGCTCCCCCTAGCAGTGACTGCATAATCTGTATGTAGTGAGCTCCCCCTAGTGGTGACTGTATAATCTGTATGTAGTGAGCTAGCCCTAATGGTGACTGTATAATCTGTACGCAGTGAGCTCCCCCTAGTGGTGACTGTATAATCTGTATGTAGTGAGCTCCCCCTAGTGGTGACTGTATAATCTGTATGTAGTGAGCTCCCCCTAGTGGTGACTGTATAATCTGTATGCAGTGAGCTCCCCCTAGTGGTGACTGTATAATCTGTATGCAGTGAGCTCCCCCTAGTGATGACTGTATAATCTGTATGTAGTGAGCTCCCCCTAGTGGTGACTGTATAATCTGTATGTAGTGAGCTCCCCCTAGCGGTGACTGCATAATCTGTATGTAGTGAGCTCCCCCTAGTGGTGACTGTATAATCTGTATGTAGTGAGCTCCCCCTAGCAGTGACTGTATAATCTGTATGTAGTGAGCTCCCCCTAGTGGTGACTGTATAATCTGTATGTAGTGAGCTCCCCCTAGTTCTGACTGTATAATCTGTATGTAGTGAGCTCCCCCTAGTGGTGACTGTATAATCTGTATGTAGTGGGCTCCCCCTAGTGGTGACTGTATAATCTGTATGTAGTGAGCTCCCCCTAGTGGTTGTGTCAGGCAGATAGAATGTTGAAGTCTGTGCAATATATTGTGCGCCCTGAATCTTACAGTGCTATATCTGGGAATCATTTGGCACATGACGTTGCCCCATCAGGTGGAGATTGCCTATACTGTAATAGTGAAGTTTCTCTCCTCCAGGTTATACATTTGTCTCTAATCTCTGATGTTTCTGTTCTAAATATTATTACAGATTTTCTGCCAAATTAGTTTCAGATCCCAAAAGTGCAACAATAAATGAGTTTTGGCAGTAGTCGCCGCCTGTCAATCTGTTGTGCGCTCCTTACTGAAGCGTTGCTGATATTTCTGCGCACATTATGTGACTATATGCTGAGACTTATCTATAAATGTAGGGGTTTTTTTAATTACAGCAATGTTTCGGGATTGATCCTTGGTCAGATGCAGATTTACAAGTACAAGCGTAGTCTGTTGTGAAGATAAAACTTCCTGCTCCGAACGACTGAGGTATCCGAAAGACAGAAAGATGACATCCCAGGTTCCCTGTCCCTTTCCTATAAGTTATTGACTACTATTAGCCCCAGCACAGGTCACAGCAGTCTCTGCACTTGGATGGATTGCAGAGTCAATGACCCTTATACACACTATAATTTCCCAAACACCACCCTCCAGTATAAAGCCCCTGTATCCACACACGAGTAATTCCAAACTGCTCATTATATTAAGTTTTTGGGGTTTTTTGGGGTCTTTCCTTACACTTGACTGAGACATTATCTGTCAGGGACCAGTCCCTGGTCAGTGATCCCCAGATCATAACATATACATCATGTTTCTTGGGTGGAGTCACACCTTCAGCACCCCCATATATACAGGGTTAGGCAGGGAGGTATGGATGATTTGAACGGGGCGCCACGCAAGGTGGGGATAACCTTGGTGGATAAGAGTGGGGGTATCTACTCGTCAGTAGCCGACATTTTAGAAGCAATGGAGACGTGGTTGATAGAGCATTGTGTATTTGTGTACAACACCTTTATTGAAACAGGCCGTTCTGTCATTCAAACACAGAGACGTTTCCGGAATCATTTCAACGTTGGCTGTCATGGTCATGTTCCGAAGTTTGACACGATAATGAAGTGGGTGGATAACTTTCAACGAACAGGTTCTTTGAGACCTGTATGGACCCCAGAAAACATTGAAAGGGTACGTCAAGCAGACGTTCGGCCGTACAGCATGCTCGTGCTCTTCGCATGACCAATTCAGAGGAGTATGGACAACTTCTCACAACGTCTACAGGATAGTATGGACAAAAATGGACACCATTTAACAAATGTAATTTTTCGTACGTAATCAATGTTTTAATTTCTTTTTTCTTTTGTTTTTCTTTGATTTTTGTAATGGCAACATCCAAGCTACACATTGAAAAAAATTCAATTTGAGTTTTGTTGAAAAATGAGTGTGTAACTATTATTTCAAATCATCCATACCTCCCTGCCTAATCCTGTACTTAGCGGAACCTTCTGGTCCCCCCATATATGCCTTGTGGCACCTTCTGCACCCCCATATATGCTCCTAATCCCTGCCTTGCACACTGGAAGTAGCTGTGAACCCAACTAACTGACCTGAGTGGGCACGAACACAGCCGGAGAAATAACTCACCTACAGGGGCCACACGGTGGCTCAGTGGTTAGCACTGCAGCCTTGCAGCGCTGGAGTCCTGGTGTTCAAATCCCACCAAGGGCATAAAACCATCTGCAAGGAGTTTGTATGTTCTCCCTGTGTTTGCATGGATTTCCATCCCATATTCCAAAAAAGATATAATGATAGGGAAAAATGTACATTGTGAGCTCTATGTGGGGCTCACAATCTACATTAAAAAAAAATAAATAAAAATAACTCACCTACAAGAGAAACAGATAACCTGACTTGTTTCACATTAGAAAGGAGTGCCAAGATACAGAGAAAGCCCCGCCCAGGTGTCCGACTGGACTAACGGTGAATATGAGGGAACACGAAGTATAGAGGAGAAAATAAACGTGAAACACAGCAATACTGACACTATGCAAGGAATAGGAAAAACAGAACTTAGTATCACACACAAAAAACCCTACAAAAAGTCCAAACATCCAAGCAATAAAAGGACTGGGGTTCACTGCACCCGGAACACTATGCTTGGAAATATGTGCTCAATACTTAGATATCCAAATAGGATGAAGAAGCAGAATGGGCCAGGACTCAGACACGGATGCAGCAATTTCTGACAGACAGATCACTTCAGGAACTAATGGAAACTGGAGTTTAAGACCGACAGCTGACAGCATGCAAAGTGGAGTTATATAGCAGAAGAAATAAGAAAGGTGATAGGAAGCAGCAAGCAGAACCGCCACAGCTTGTAATGAGCCCTCAGCACTGCAGAGAGACTCAAACCCTTCAGAGGCAAAGACACACTAGAGCACTGACCAGCGATGCAGCTCATTGCATAATCCACATGAGTGCTACCGCAGAGACCGCATGCTCAGTGTGAACATTCCCCTTCTGTGCGGCAAACGATTCACACGCAGAATGTCATTCAGACACCGCGCGCCTGAACCTAACAGGCAGAGATTGCAAAGACCAGGTCATAATAGTACTATTATTTGTTTCATATGCTGAAAATCCCGGAGTAATCAATTTATCAGTCATTATTAGCACCTGCCTCACTATGAATGATTAAATATGACACTGTCAGGGCTCCTAGGACTATACAGTCCTATGAAAAAGTTTGGGCACCCCTATTAATCTTAATCATTTTTAGTTCTAAATATTTTGGTGTTTATAACAGCCATTTCAGTTTGATATATCTAATAACTGATGGACACAGTAATATTTCAGGATTGAAATGAGGTTTATTGTACTAACAGAAAATGTGCAATATGCATTAAACCAAAATTTGACCGGTGCAAAAGTATGGGCACCTCAACAGAAAAGTGACATTAATATTTAGTAGATCCTCCTTTTGCAAAGATAACAGCCTCTAGTCGCTTCCTGTAGCTTTTAATCAGTTCCTGGATCCTGGATAAAGGTATTTTGGACAAACAATTCAAGTTCAGTTAAGTTAGATGGTCGCCGAGCATGGACAGCCCGCTTCAAATCATCCCACAGATGTTCAATGATATTCAGGTCTGGGGACTGGGATGGCCATTCCAGAACATTGTAATTGTTCCTCTGCATGAATGCCTGAGGATTTGGAGCGGTGTTTTGGATCATTGTCTTGCTGAAATATCCATCCCCGGCGTAACTTCAACTTCGTCACTGATTCTTGAACATTATTCTCAAGAATCTGCTGATACTGAGTGGAATCCATGCGACTCTCAACTTTAACAAGATTCCCGATGCCGGCATTGGCCACACAGCCCCAAAGCATGATGGAACCTCCACCAAATTTTACAGTGGGTAGCATGTGTTTTTCTTGGAATGCTGTTTCTTTTTGGACGCCATGCATAACGCCTTTTTTTATAACCAAACAACTCAATTTTTGTTTCCAAAATGAAGCTGCCTTGTCCAAATGTGCTTTTTCATACCTCAGGCAACTCTATTTGTGGCGTACGTGCAGAAACGGCTTCTTTCTCATCACTCTCCCATACAGCTTCTATTTGTGCAAAGTGCGCTGTATAGTTGACCGATGCACAGTGACACCATCTGCAGCAAGATGATGCTGCAGCTCTTTGGAGGTGGTCTGTGGATTGTCCTTGACTGTTCTCACCATTCTTCTTCTCTGCCTTTCTGATATTTTTCTTGGCCTGCCACTTCTGGGCTTAACAAGAACTGTCCCTGTGGTCTTCCATTTCCTTACTATGTTCCTCACAGTGGAAACTGACAGGTTAAATCTCTGAGACAACTTTTTGTATGCAAAAATACATAATACATAGTGTATGACAGTGTCAGGGCTCCTAGGACTATATATCTATAATACATAGTGTATGACAGTGTCAGGGCTCCTAGGACTATATATCTATAATACATAGTGTATGACACTGTCAGGGCTCCTAGGACTATATATCTATAATACATAGTGTATGACACTGTCGGGGCTCCTAGGACTATATATCTATAATACATAGAGTATGACACTGTCAGGGCTCCTATGACTATATATCTATAATACATAGTGTATGACACTGTCAGGGCTCCTAGGACTATATATCTATAATACATAGTGTATGACACTGTCAGGGCTCCTAGGACTATATATCTATAATACATAGTGTATGACACTGTCAGGGCTCCTATGACTATATATCTATAATACATAGTGTATGACACTGTCATGGCTCCTAGGACTATATATCTATAATACATAGTGTATGACACTGTCAGGGCTCCTAGGACTATACAGTATATCTATAATACATAGTGTATGACACTGTCAGGGCTCCTAGGACTATATATCTATAATACATAGTGTGTGACACTGTCAGGGCTCCTAGGACTATATATCTATAATACATAGTGTATGACACTGTCAGGGCTCCTAGGACTATATATCTATAATACATAGTGTATGACACTGTCAGGGCTCCTAGGACTATATATCTATAATACATAGTGTATGTCACTGTCAGGGCTACTAGGACTATATATCTATAATACATAGTGTATGACACTGTCAGGGCTCCTAGGACTATATATCTATAATACATAGTGTATGTCACTGTCAGGGCTCCTAGGACTATATATCTATAATACATAGTGTATAACACTGTCAGGGCTCCTAGGACTCTATATCTATAATACATAGTATGTGACACTGCCAGGGCCCCTAGGACTATATATCTATAATACATAGTGTATGACACTATCAGGGCTCCTAGGACTATATATCTATAATACATAGTATGTGACACTGCCAGGGCCCCTAGGACTATATATCTATAATACATAGTGTATAACACTGTCAGGGCTCCTAGGACTCTATATCTATAATGCATAGTGTATGACACTGTCAGGGCTCCTGGGACTATATATCTATAATACATAGTGTATGACACTGTCAGGTCTCCTAGGACTACATATCTATAATACATAGTGTATGACACTGTCAGGACTTCTAGGACTATATATCTATAATACATAGTGTATGACACTGTCAGGACTTCTAGGACTATATATCTATAATACATAGTGTTTGACACTGTCAGGATTCCTAGGACAATATATCTATAATACATAGTGTGTGACACTGTCGGGGCTCCTAGGACTATATATCTATAATACATAGTGTATGACACTGTCAGGGCTCTTATGACTATATATCTATAATACATAGTGTATGACACTGTCAGGGCTCCTAGGACTATATATCTATAATACATAGTGTATGACACTGTCAGGGCTCCTAGGACTATATATCTATAATACATAGTGTATGACACTGTCAGGGCTCCTAGGACTATATATCTATAATACATAGTGTATGACACTGTCAGGGCTCCTAGGACTATATATCTATAATACATAGTGTATGACACTGTCAGGGCTCCTAGGACTATATATCTATAATACATAGTGTATGACACTGTCAGGGCTCCTAGGACTATACAGTATATCTATAATACATAGTGTATGACACTGTCAGGGCTCCTAGGACTATATATCTATAATACATAGTGTGTGACACTGTCAGGGATCCTAGGACTATATATCTATAATACATAGTGTATGACAGTGTCAGGGCTCCTAGGACTATATATCTATAATACATAGTGTATGACACTGTCAGGGCTCCTAGGACTATATATCTATAATACATAGTGTATGTCACTGTCAGGGCTACTAGGACTATATATCTATAATACATAGTGTATGACACTGTCAGGGCTCCTAGGACTATATATCTATAATACATAGTGTATGTCACTGTCAGGGCTCCTAGGACTATATATCTATAATACATAGTGTATAACACTGTCAGGGCTCCTAGGACTCTATATCTATAATACATAGTATGTGACACTGCCAGGGCCCCTAGGACTATATATCTATAATACATAGTGTATGACACTATCAGGGCTCCTAGGACTATATATCTATAATACATAGTATGTGACACTGCCAGGGCCCCTAGGACTATATATCTATAATACATAGTGTATAACACTGTCAGGGCTCCTAGGACTCTATATCTATAATACATAGTGTATGACACTGTCAGGGCTCCTAGGACTATATATCTATAATACATAGTGTATGACACTGGCAGGACTTCTAGGACTCTATATCTATAATACATAGTGTATAACACTGTCAGGGCTCCTAGGACTCTATATCTATAATACATATTGTGTGACACTGCCAGGGCTCCTAGGACTATATATTTATAATACATAGTGTATGACAATGTCAGGACTCCTAGGACTATATATTTATAATACATAGTGTATGACACTGCCAGGGCTCCTAGGACTATATATTTATAATACATAGTGTATGACAATGTCAGGACAATGTCTATGAGATAAGTGATTATATATTGGAGTGTCTGAAAGAAAAAAAACAAACATTCAAACTCACCTTCTGCTACCTGTATTTGCTCCTCTATGATGTTATTCTCCTGAAGTCACTACTGAGGCGCTTACACAAAGAATTGGCTATAGGTACCAATTTATTTAAACACCCGGCATCCACTGTACTAGTTAATGTATGGTAGCAGGGTGGACTTTGTATGCTGCCATATGGTGCTGTGTTTAGTAGTGTTCAGCATGTGTATAATGTCGTAGGTATATGAGGATCCAGTAGATAGGCACTTATGGTGCCCTATATCATCGTTGTATATGGAGGATTCGTCAGCCCATGTGCACAGTCATGATCTGGAGTGTAGAGCTGGCGCTAATCACTGTGAACGTGATATTATTGGATCTCCTCCAGACCGGGAATCTGCATTCATTATTAAGACATTGTTGTCAAGAGAGAACATAACCAGCGAACAACCAGAAACAAATGCGAGTCCTCATTCACCTTAGTGGGGAGACTGTTAAGCAGATCACGCTGTGCGCTCGCCACGTAGGTGGTGACGGATTGTAATATGGAAGATGTCAAATCAAATGAAAACTGGATAATTAGACTAAAGGAAAATTCCTGATGAGCGGTGTTTGTGCCGTAATTACCGCGAGGCCGCGCGCTCAATTATCCTCATCCAGCCGGGTGATTGTGAAGACAGAACACAACCGTCATGTAACGTGACAGGATTAGTGCTGAGTGGGTGAGGAGTGACGGGCGCACGTATCTAACAATGTGGGGGATTCTGGGACACCAACAAAGCGGAAGGCACACAACAAAAAAGTTATGGAAATGCTGCTTTAGAAATTCTCAAAAGTAATGGAATTGCTGCTCAAGCCCTATGTAATGTGCAGTAAGTAAGTAACCTATGACCTCACACCCCTGTGGCTACCCTCAAGGTATTCACCAAAGCCCATGGCAAGGCAAGATAGACTTGGCTGCTCCAAGCCCAGGTGGCAACTCCAGAATATAGGTGTCATTGAATAGGTTCCAAAAAATGGGTGTCCTTGCAGACTTACAATCAAACCAGAGAGTAATGTAAAAGCAGGGAAAGTAATTACACAAACTGGGGCCAAAACAAGGGCAAACCAGAGCTGAGGGCAGAAGATCACTGATAAAGCCAAATCAGAAACAGAAGGGTTAACAAGGAAAGAACACCAAAATCAATAACCAGGAGATCAGCAGAAAGCTGGAGAAGGTACTGGGCGGAAGTACCTAGAAAGCGAACACAATCACAGGCACCGCAACAAGGGAAGTGTCAGCTTACAATGTCCCAGCCTCAGCCCTAATCAAGTCTATGACCGGCTGGATGGACCCAGAATAAACCTGACTGGTAGGAATAGCAATCTTAGATAGTAACTAAACCTTCTGACAACTTGTGATTTCTGGCAGTTTTTGTGTTATTAACACATTCTGTAATAACTTTATTAACACACTAGCCTCTGCTCGCAACTTCATCTGCGTGTTGTTGGCGTTGATGATCCGTCTATATTCAGCAAATTGCTGCCGTCGAATGGTTCGCCTGCTCTGGAGTTTCGGCAGCTCTCAAGCTTTCCTGCTACTGAACTTGTTCCTTGCGCCATGCCTGTAATTGTTCCGGCATCTCAGCAGCTCGCTGGGACGCCATATAATGAGTGTGTTGTTCGTATAAATGATCCGTCTGTTCTGTTGTTTCGGCTGCTCTAAGAGCTGCTTAATGCCTAGCTTGCTCAATCCTCCTCAGCTCTGCTTGAGGAGAAGTCTGTTGACTTCTGGCTATCTTCATAGCTCTTGTGGTTTTAGAATTTTATGAAAAATTGGATTTTCTTTTTCCCAGCATGTTTAAAATTGGAAAACTGCCAATTTGAATTAAAGAGGTTTTCCCATTTCAGTGTGTCAGCACACTGCTTGAAGCAGATCAGATAATATGCAGATGCATGTACACAATGGACTCAGTGTTAGCTGAGTGTTTACATAGAGAGATAACAGACCTGGCTTTATCAGAAAACTCCAATTAGTTGAGATAATGCTTCTGCCAGTGTAATATAGTATATGAGCATAAATTCATAACAGTCGTGAAGCCATGTAATTTATCGGGATAAAAAGTAGCCTATGTGTTAATCCAGGTTACAAACTATGTGCCAAATTTCATCCAAATCCGTTCAACTGTTTTTGTGTCATTGAGTAACAAACACACAAACTTTCACATTTATAATGTTAGCAGGATTGTGTCTCCTTTCTGTGACATTAAAGGGGCTCTATCAGCAAAATTATGCCGTATGAGCCCCGCCTTCTTCTGGTGTCTTCTTCCAGCGACGTTCTCCTTCCACGCCTTCTTCTTCTTTTCACCGGTGGATTGTGTTTAAATCCCGCGCTTTCGCAGTAGCGCTCCCTCCGGTGAGCTACTGCGCACACTCCGGCGCCATTTTTATTTTTGTCAATGGCAGTTCGCGAGCATGCTCAGTTCCTCTTAGAACTACGACAAAAATGGCACCGGTGCGCCGGGGACCGATCGGAGGCATTACCGCTGGCTGTCTACTGTGTAACACAATAGACACCCAGCTGCTATGGTGGCCACCCAACTCCCGAATGGCCGCCATAGTTAAACACCCGACATGTGCCGTACTAGTACGGCGGATGTCAGGAAAGGGTTAAAGGCTATTCAGGCTATTAATTTTGCTGATAGTGCCCCTTTAATACATTCTGCAACAACTTTATTAACACAATGTGTCTCCTTTCTGTGACATCCGGCATTTCTCCCCCTTTTCTCTATTGAGCTGTTCCGACCTCTCACTGAATGTTACTGTGTATGGAGGACGGGGCTGTGTAATATGTAGAGAATGAGGGGGGCTGTAGAGGGTCACATCATACAATTATATCTCAAACATTATACAACCTACAAGCGTTGATGTCATATGAGAGCGGAGATTCTCTTCTATCATGTAACACTAAGGGTGCATTCAGACTACGTAACGCCGGGCGTGTATGAGAGCCGTACACGCCGGCATTACGGCAGACTGCCGAACACTTCCCATTCACTTCAATGGGAGCGCTCGTAACAGCGGCGTTTACGAGCGCTCCCATTGAAGTGAATGGGAAGTGTTCGGCAGTCTGCCGTAATGCCGGCGTGTACGGCTCTCATACACGCCCGGCGTTACGTAGTCTGAATGCACCCTAAGGCTGCAGTGATATCTGGATTATTTCCAGAGATATCACTGGTTGAATACACCTTCAGTATTAGGATATATCTATGCAGCTGTATAATATATACTGTATAATATAAATATCCTAATCCTGACAGTGTATTATAACAAACACCCCCTTCCCCATTCTCTACATATTACACAGCGCCGTCCTCCATACACAGCAACATTCAGTGAGAGGTCGGAACAGCTCAATACAGAAAAGGGGTAGAAATGCCTGATGTCACAGAAAGGAGACACAATGTGTTAATAAAGTTATTACAGAATGTGTCAATGACCCAAAAACTGCCAGAAGTAACACGTTGTCAGAAGGTTTAGTTATGCTATAAATGACGACTGCTGCGTGGAGTCACGGCGCGGATATTCGCACTTCTGACGTTATTGCTACAAAGATGTCACAAAAGTGTCAGAATCCTGGAATGTGGGGTTTGAGAAGTCCCTCCAAAGCACATTAGAAAGTCCCAGAAATTAACATGTAATGAATTCTCCTCATGTACATAACATCGGAGGATTGCTGGAGCGTCCGCACCGCTGTAAATTCTGTGCACTTTACTGTACATTAGCATAAAAGCAGATTGCCACATGGTTTTGCTGGTCAGGATAGTGCATCGCCAGTGCCGTGGTCATTCCCTGTGCCTCTGGATGACACGTGCAAACGAGCAATGCTCCGGAGGTCACTGTATTCTGCACCCTCTCGTTACACTCCCTGGGGGGCTGCTGTAATGTATGACAATGTTTGGCTGCAGGTTGCGGATGTTAATGTCTCTGGACATGATTCATTTATTTTTACAGAATTTATAGCGGGTCTTTTACGTGAGGTCACACTGAATTGTAGGGGTCGCTACTCATTAGCATTCCGCATAATAATGACAAATTAGCTGTGACCTGGATTGTACTGAAACGCCAAGGAGAAGAATGACAACGAAAACTAGAAAAACAACAGAGGAAGGTAACCAGCTGCAGATACAGAGGATTCTAGAGAGATCCATACAATGTAGTCCTGCTAGACAGAGCGGACCTATAGTGGCCTATTGTGTGCTGCTAAATGATGGACTTCACACAAGATTGTGCAATTCAATCACCAGTTATTTTAAAGTTGTGTAAAGTTCATTATTTAAAGAGGACCTTTCATCAGATTGGGCACAGGAAGTTCTATATACTGCTGGAAAGCCGAAAGGGCGTTTCTGACAGTCAGGTACATCCTTCTCCACAGCAGCGCCTATCGCGCTGTACAGTGTGAGCGGGGAGGAACGCCCCCTCCCTCTCCTGATAATACTCATCTATGGACGAGCACTGTGAGCAGAGGGAGGGGGCGTTCCTCCTCGCTCACACTCTACAGCACGATAGGCGCTGCTGCGGAAAAGGACGTTCCTGACTGACTGTCAGAAACGCCCTTCTGACTGTAAAGCGCTACGGTACCGGGACCGCTAGCTCTTTACCCGAGGCACAGATGGGGAAAGCCGATAGTGCGGTGAATTCAGCACACTGTCGGCTTTCCAGCAGTATATAGAACTGCCTGTGCCCAATCTGATGAAAAGTCCTCTTTAACTTGTGTGACGGGGTGGGACCATGACTTCATACCCTGGGAATCACGACTACATCCCTCTATCTATTGTGTGCTGTGTCATGTCCCCTGCAGAGGGCGCTCTCTGGACACCTGAAGCTTCCCTCACATATGACAGAGAGAAGCTGCAGGCCCGTATTCCCAGAAGAGATGCTTGTACCTTCCAGGTTTGAAACTGCAAATTGTCAAAAACAGGAAATGGATCTTTTTAGGCAAATTTTCTGCCTTTTCAGAAAACTAAATTTTTGAGTTGTCCAGATGAGTCTACACAGCAATTGTGTGGAGTGGAGTGTGTCTCAGGTGTGTGTGTAGAGTGTTTCTGGCGTGTGTAGTTTGTATAGGGTATGTGTGGAGTTGGTTTTGGTTTGTTTTGGCCTATGGCTTCCTGCTCTACCGGAGGCTCAGAATCACGTTGGTGGAACCTTTTATCACTGTCTTTGCAAACCTGGAGCCTGGTAACCTGGAGGTTTTTGGTTTTGGTTTCTTTTTGGTTTTTGGTTTTGGTTTTGTTTGGTTTTGGGTTTTGGTTTGTTTTGGCTTTTTGTTTTTGTTTTGTTTTTGTTTTCTTTTTTGGGTTTTTGTTTGGTTTGGTTTTGGTTTTGTTTTGGTTTCGGTTTGTTTTGGCCTATGGCTTCCTGCTCTACCGGAGGCTCAGAATCACATCGGTGGAACCTATTATCACTGTCTTTGCAAACCTGGAGCCTGGTAACCTGGAGGTTTTTGGTTTTGGTTTCTTTTTGGTTTTGTTTGGTTTTGGGTTTTGTTTTTGGTTTTTGGTTTGTTTTGGTTTTTTGTTTTGGTTTTGGATTTGTTTTGGTTTTGTTCGGATTTGTTTTTTGGTTTTGTTTGGTTTTGGTTTTTGGTTTTGGTTTTGGCCTATGGCTTCCTGCTCTACCGGAGGCTCAGAATCACGTCGGTGGAACCTTTTGTCACTGTCTTTGCAAACCTGGAGCCTGGTAACCTGGAGGTTTTTGGTTTTGGTTTCTTTTTGGTTTTGGTTGGTTTTTAGTTTTGGTTTGTTTTGGTTTTTTGTTTTGGTTTGTTTGGTTTTGGATTTTGGTTTTGGTTTGTTTTGGCCTATGGCTTCTTGCTCTACCAGAGGCTCAGAATCACGTTGGTGGAACCTTTTATCACTGTCTTTGCAAACCTGGAGCCTGGTAACCTGGAGGTTTTTGGTTTTGGTTTCTTTTTGGTTTTGTTTTTGGTTTTGCTTTGTTTTGGCCTATGGCTTCCTGCTCTACTGAAGGCTCAGAATCACGTCCGTGGAACCTTTTATCACTGTCTTTGCAAACCTGCCAAATATTTAACAAGTAGATCAACAGAACTGGGGAGTAGCGGCTTCATCCCACCCCTACAGGTGACTCTATAGGCCGTTTATGGCGGTGTCACCACGGATCACCACTTCCACCTAGGTATCTTGGACTGTCCTGTCTCGAGCGCATATATATGCGAGCGCATATATATGCGAGCGCATATATATGCGAGCGCATATATATGCGAGCGCATATATATGCGAGCGCATATATATGCGAGCGCATATATATGCGAGCGCATATATATGCGAGGCTACAATTTGTACATATATATGCGAGCGCATATACACTCACCGGCCACTTTATTAGGTACACCTGTCCAACTGCTCGTTAACACTTAATTTCTAATCAGCCAATCACATGACCGCAACTCAGTGCATTTAGGCATGTAGACATGGTCAAGACAATCTCCTGCAGTTCAAACCGAGCATCAGTATGGGGAAGAAAGGTGATTTGAGTGCCTTTGAACGTGGCATGGTTGTTGGTGCCAGAAGGGCTGGTCTGAGTATTTCAGAAACTGCTGATCTACTGGGATTTTCACGCACAACCATCTCTAGGGTTTACAGAGAATGGTCCGAAAAAGAAAAAACATCCAGTGAGCAGCAGTTCTGTGGGCGGAAATGCGTTGTTGATGCCAGAGGTCAGAGGAGAATGGCCAGACTGGTTTGAGCTGATAGAAAGGCAACAGTGACTCAAATAGCCACCCGTTACAACCAAGGTAGCCAGAAGAGCATCTCTGAACGCACAGTACGTCGAACTTTGAGGCAGATGGGCTACAGCAGCAGAAGACCACACTGGGTGCCACTCCTTTCAGCTAAGAACAGGAAACTGAGGCTACAATTTGTACAAGCTCATCGAAATTGGACAATTGAAGATTGGAAAAACGTTGCCTGGTCTGATGAGTCTCGATTTCTGCTGCGACATTCGGATGGTAGGGTCAGAATTTGGCGTCAACAACATGAAAGCATGGATCCATCCTGCCTTGTATCAACGGATCAGGCTGGTGGTGGTGGTGTCATGGTGTGGGGAATATTTTCTTGGCACTCTTTGGGCCCCTTGGTACCAATTGAGCATCGTTGCAACGCCAAAGCCTACCTGAGTATTGTTGCTGACCATGTCCATCCCTTTATGACCACAATGTACCCAACATCTGATGGCTACTTTCAGCAGGATAATGCGCCATGTCATAAAGCTGGAATCATCTCAGACTGGTTTCTTGAACATGACAATGAGTTCACTGTACTCCAATGGCCTCCACAGTCACCAGAACTCAATCCAATAGAGCATCTTTGGGATGTGGTGGAACGGGAGATTCGCATCATGGATGTGCAGCCGACAAATCTGCGGCAACTGTGTGATGCCATCATGTCAATATGGACCAAAATCTCTGAGGAATGCTTCCAGCACCTTGTTGAATCTATGCCACGAAGAATTGAGGCAGTTCTGAAGGCAAAAGGGGGTCCAACCCGTTACTAGCATGGTGTACCTAATAAAGTGGCCGGTGAGTGTATATGCGCTCCTGTATACAATATATCCTGTCTTGCGCATACATATGCGCTCGCATATATATGCGCAAGACAGGACAGTCCAAGATACTTGGGTGGAAGTGGTGATCCTGACACCACCATAAACGGCCTATAGAGTCACCTGTAGGGGTGGGATGAAGCCGCTTCTCCCCAGTTCTGTTGATCTACTTGCGAGCGGTTTTTGGTTTTGGTTTGTTTTGGCCTATGGCTTCCTGCTCTACCGGAGGCTCAGAATCACGTTGGTGGAACCTTTTATCACTGTCTTTGCAAACCTGGAGCCTGGTAACCTGGAGGTTTTTGGTTTTGGTTTCATTTTGGTTTTTGGTTTTGGTTTGCTTTGGCCTATGGCTTTCTGCTTACTGGAGGCTCAGAATCACGTCAGTGGAACCTTTTATCACTGTCTTTGCAAACCTGCCAAATATTTAACAAGTAGATCAACAGAACTGGGGAGAAGCGGCTTCATCCCACCCCTACAGGTGACTCTATAGGCCGTTTATGGCGGTGTCAGGATCACCACTTCCACCCAAGTATCTTGGACTGTCCTATCTTGCGCATATATATGCGAGCGCATATATATGCGCAAGACAGGATATATTGTATACAGGAGCGCATATATATGCGAGCGCATATATATGCGAGCGCATATATATGCGCTCCTGTATACAATATATCCTGTCTTGCACATATATATGCGCTCGCATATATATGCGCAAGACAGGACAGCCCAAGATACCTGGGTGGAAGTGGTGATCCTGACACCACCATAAAAGGCCTATAGAGTCACCTGTAGGGGTGGGAGGAAGCCGCTTCTCCCCAGTTCTGTTGATCTACTTGCGAGCGGTTTTTTGTTTTGGTTTGTTTTGGCCTATGGCTTCCTGCTCTACCGGAGGCTCAGAATCACGTCGGTGGAACCTTTTATAACTGTCTTTGCAAATCTGGAGCCTGGTAACCTGCAGGTTTTTGGTTTTGATTTTGGTTTCATTTTGGTTTTGGTTTGTTTTGGATTTTTGTTTTGGTTTTGTTTTGGTTTTGTTTTGTTTGGTTTTGGTTTGTTTTGGCCTATGGCTTTCTGCTCTACCGGAGGCTCAGAATCACGTTGGTGGAACTTTTTATCACTGTCTTTGCAAACCTGGAGCCTGGTAATCTGGAGGTTTTTGGTTTTGGTTTCTTTTTGGTTTTTGATTTTGTTTTGGTTTTTGGTTTTGGTTTGTTTTGGCCTATGGCTTCCTGCTCTACTGGAGGCTCAGAATCACGTCAGTGGAACCTTTTATCACTGTCTTTGCAAACCTGGAGGTTTTTGGTTTCTTTTTGGTTTTGGTTTTTGGTTTTGTTTGGTTTTTGGATTTGCTCGCATATATATGCGCTCGCATATATATGCGCTCCTGCTCTACCGGAGGCTCAGAATCACGTCGGTGGAACCTTTTATCACTGTCATTGCAAACCTGGAGCCTGGTAACCTGGAGGTTTTTGGTTTTGGTTTTTGGTTTTGTTTTGGTTTTTGGTTTTGTTTGGCTTTGGTTTGTTTTGGCCTATGGCTTCCTGCTCTACCAGAGGCTCAGAATCACGTTGGTGGAACCTTTTATCACTGTCTTTGCAAACCTGGAGCCTGGTAACTTGGAGGTTTTTGGTTTTGGTTTCTTTTTGGTTTTTGGTTTTGGTTTGTTTTGGCCTATGGCTTCCTGCTCTACCGGAGGCTCAGAATCTCGTCAGTGGAACCTTTTATCACTGTCTTTGCAAACCTGGAGCCTGGTAACTTGGAGGTTTTTGGTTTTGGTTTCTTTTTGGCTTTTGGTTTTGTTTGGTTTTAGTTTTTGGATTTGCTCGCATATATATGCACTTGCATATATATGCGCTCGCATGTATATGCGCTCGCATATACATGCGCTCCTGTATACAATATATCCTGTCTTGCGCATATATATGCGCTCGCATATATATGCGCTCCTGCTCTACCGGAGGCTCAAAATCACGTCGGTGGAACCTTTTATCACTGTCTTTGCAAACCTGGAGCCTGGTAACCTGGAGGTTTTTGGTTTTGGTTTCTTTTTGGTTTTGGTTTTTGGTTTTGGTTTTTGTATTGGTTTTTGGTTTTGGTTTTGTTTTGTTTGGTTTCTTTTTGGTTTTGTATTGGTTTTTGGTTTTGTTTGGTTTTGGTTTCTTTTTGGTTTTGGTTTTTGGTTTTGTTTGGTTATGGTTTTTGGATTTGCTCGCATATATATGCGCTGGCGTATATATGCGCTGGCGTATATATGCGCTGGCGTATATATGCGCTCGCATATATATGCGCTCCTGCTCTACCGGAGGCTCAGAATCACGTCGGTGGAACCTTTTATCACTGTCATTGCAAACCTGGAGCCTGGTAACCTTGAGGTTTTTGGTTTTGGTTTCTTTTTGGTTTTGGTTTTGTTTTGGTTTTGTTTTTTGATTTTGTTTTGGCCTATGGCTTCCTGCTCTACCAGAGGCTCAGAATCACGTTGGTGGAACCTTTTATCACTGTCTGTGCAAACCTGGAGCCTGGTAACCTGGAGGTTTTTGGTTTTGGTTTCTTTTTGGTTTTGGTTTTTGATTTTGGTTTTGTTTTTGGTTTGTTTTGGCCTATGGCTTCCTGCTCTACCGGAGGCTCAGAATCATGTCGGTGGAACGTTTTATCACTGTCTTTGCAAACCTGGAGCCTGGTAACTTGGAGGTTTTTGGTTTTGGTTTCTTTTTGGTTTTTGGTTTTGTTTGGTTTTTGGTTTTGGTTTGTTTTGGTTTTGTTATGGTTTTGTTTGGTTTTGGTTTTTGGTTTGTTTTGGCCTATGGCTTCCTGCTCTACCAGAGGCTCAGAAACACGTTGGTGGAACCTTTTCTCACTGTCTTTGCAAATCTGGAGCCTGGTAACCTGGAGGTTTTTGTTTTTGTTTTTTGGTTTTGGGTTTTGTTTTGGTTTATTTTGGCCTATGGCTTCCTGCTCTAACAGAGGCTCAGAATCACGTTGGTGGAACCTTTTATCACTGTCTTTGCAAACCTGGAGCCTGGTAACCTGGAGGTTTTTGGTTTTGGTTTCTTTTTGGTTTTGGTTTTTGATTTTGGTTTAGTTTTTGGTTTGTTTTGGCCTATGGCTTCCTGCTCTACCGGAGGCTCAGAATCATGTCGGTGGAACGTTTTATCACTGTCTTTGCAAACCTGGAGCCTGGTAACTTGGAGGTTTTTGGTTTTGGTTTCTTTTTGGTTTTTGGTTTTGTTTGGTTTTTGGTTTTGGTTTGTTTTGGTTTTGTTATGGTTTTGTTTGGTTTTGGTTTTTGGTTTGTTTTGGCCTATGGCTTCCTGCTCTACCAGAGGCTCAGAATCACGTTGGTGGAACCTTTTCTCACTGTCTTTGCAAATCTGGAGCCTGGTAACCTGGAGGTTTTTGTTTTTTGGTTTTGGTTTGGTTTATTTTGGCCTATGGCTTCCTGCTCTAACAGAGGCTCAGAATCACGTTGGTGGAACCTTTTATCACTGTCTTTGCAAACTTGGAGCCTGGTAACCTGGAGGGTTTTGGTTTTGGTTTAGTTTTGGTTTTTGGATTTGCTCGCATATATATGCGCTCCTGCTCTACCGGAAGCTCAGAATCATGTCAGTGGAACCTTTTATCACTGTCTTTGCAAACCTGGAGCCTGGTAACCTGGAGGTTTTTGGTTTTGGTTTCTTTTTGGTTTTGTTTGGTTTTGGTTTTTGGTTTTGGATTTTGGTTTTGTTTTGGTTTTGTTTGGTTTTTGGTTTTGGTTTGTTTTGGCCTATGGCTTCCTGCTCTACCAGAGGCTCAGAATCATGTTGGTGGAACCTTTTCTCACTGTCTTTGCAAACCTGGAGCCTGGTAACCTGGAGGTTTTTGGTTTTGCTTTTTGGGTTTTGCTTTTGTTTTGTTTTATTTTGGCCTATGGCTTCCTGCTCTACCAGAGGCTCAGAATCACGTTGGTGGAACCTTTTATCACTGTCTTTGCAAACCTGGAGCCTGGTAACCTGGAGGTTTTTGGTTTTGGTTTAGCTTTGGTTTTTGGATTTGCTCGCATATATATGCGCTCCTGCTCTACCGGAGTCTCAGAATCATGTCAGTGGAACCTTTTATCACTGTCTTTGCAAACCTGGAGCCTGGTAACCTGGAGGTTTTTGGTTTTGTTTGGTTTTTGGTTTTGTTTTGGATTTTGGTTTTGTTTTGGATTTTGGTTTTGTTTTGGTTTTTGTTTTGTTTTGGTTTTGTTTGGTTTTGGTTTGTTTTGGCCTATGGATACCTGTTCTACCAGAGGCTCAGAATCACGTTGGTGGAACCTTTTGTTTTTGGTTTTGGTTTTTTGGTTTTGTTTGGTTTTGGGTTTTGGCCTATGGCTTCCTGCTCTACCAGAGGCTCAGAATCACGTCGGTGGAACCTTTTATCACTGTCTTTGCAAACCTGGAGCCTGGTAACCTGGAGGTTTTTGGTTTTGTTTGGTTTTTGGTTTTGTTTTGGATTTTGGTTTTGTTTTGGATTTTGGTTTTGTTTTGGTTTTTGTTTTGTTTTGGTTTTGTTTGGTTTTGGTTTGTTTTGGCCTATGGCTACCTGCTCTACCAGAGGCTCAGAATCACGTTGGTGGAACCTTTTGTTTTTGGTTTTTGGGTTTTGTTTGGTTTTGGGTTTTGGCCTATGGCTTCCTGCTCTACCAGAGGCTCAGAATCACGTCGGTGGAACCTTTTATCACTGTCTTTGCAAACCTGGAGCCTGGTAACCTGGAGGTTTTTGGTTTTGGTTTATTTTTGGTTTTGTTTTGGTTTTGTTTTGGCCTATGGCTTCCTGCTCTACCAGAGGCTCAGAATCACGTCGGTGGAACCTTTTATCACTGTTTTTGCAAACCTGCCAAATATTTAACAAGTAGATCAACAGAAGGGGAGAAGCGGCTTCATCCCACCCCTACAGGTGACTCTATAGGCCGTTTATGGCGGTGTCAGGTTCACCACTTCCACCAAGGGATCTTGGACTGTCCTGTCTAGCGCATATATATGGGACACCCGCGCACACGCGCGCGCTCGCATATATATGCGCTCGCCACTTCCACCCAGGGATCTTGGACTGTCCTGTCTTACGCATATATATCCGCAAGACAGGACAGTCCAAGATCCCTGGGTGGAAGTGGTGATCAGGACACCGCCATAAACGGCCTATAGAGTCACCTGTAGGGGTGGGATGAAGCTGCTTCTCCCCAGTTCTGTTGATCTACTTGTTAAATATTAGGTAGGTTTGCAAAGGAGTGATGTAGTTACATGGGACTGCGTGTTGGATGAGGCTGAGGGAAGGATTGATGTAGTTACTTGGGACTGCACGTTGGATTAGGCTGAGGGGAGAGAGTGATGTAGTGACATAGGACTGCATGTTCGATGAGGCTGAGGGAAGCAAGTGATGTAGTTACATGGGATTGCACGTTGGCTGAGGGAAGCGAGTGATGTAGTTACATGGGACTGCACGTTGGATGAGGCTGAGGGGGGAGTGATGTAGTTACATAGGACTGCACATTGGATGAGGCTGAGGGGGGAGTGAGTTAGTTACATGGGACTGCACGTTGAGTAAGGCTGGGGGGGTGAGTTATGTAGTTACATGGGACTGCATGTTGGATGAGGCTGAAAAGAGAGTGATGTTTTATATGGGACTGTATCCTGGAGGGTCTGAGAGATTGGATTGATGTTTAGGGTGGTATAGGAGTCGTTGGCATGGAGGGAAACAGGGTTCTTTGGTTGTTTCTGGCATTTAAGGGCACGCAGGAGATCTTTGGGGGTACTGATGCATCTGCAAGGGGGAGGGCTGTGGCGTGCACAGTATTTCATGCCCAGCAGTGACCCCCCCACACACAGTATTACATGCCCAGCAGTGTCCCCCCACACAGTATTACATGCCCAGCAGTGCCCCCCCACACAGTATTACATGCCCAGCAGTGTCCCCCAACACACACACAGTATTTAATGCCCAGCAGTGTCCCCCAACACAGTATTACATGCCCAGCAGTGCCCCCCCACACAGTATAACATGCCCAGCAGTGCCCCCACACACAGTATTTCATGCCCAGCAGTGTCCCCCAACACACACACCGTATTTCATGCCCAGCAATGTCCCCCAACACAGTATTACATGTCCAGCAGTGCCCCCCACACACACATTATATCTCCAGCAGTGCCTCCCCCCCTCCCCCCCCAGAATTATATGCTCCCAACAGGCCCCAAACCCCCCCCCCCAAACCCCCCCCCCCCCCCCCCCGGTGATATTATTCTACACTGTGGTCTCCTCACACCCCAGAGTATAATAATTGGAGGCCAAGGGTGGGTGACTACAAATAACAAACACTAATACTCGCCTCGCCTTTCCTGGGCATCCTGGCTCCGGCTGTCTTCAGCATCTTCCTGAAGTCTCTGTTGAGTCCTGTGATTGGTCCTCAGCAGTCACATGGGGGACACTGACGTCATTACGCCGCTGCGCTCCATCTGACTGCTGGGGCCTTATCTCAGGCCTCAGTCACATGATGGAAGATGCTGAAGAGGACGCAGAGAGGTGAATATTTCTATTTATAATTTTAAGTCACCTCCCCTGGGCTAGTATCTATTGAAAAAGGGCCTGGAAATATGCCGGTGTCCCTTCTCATTTACAATGTATATAGTGGTCGGGAAACCAGGCTTTCCCCTGCTGCTGTCACATAGTGGTACTGGACCCCGACTATCTACAGCTGGCTGCTGGCCCCATGTCTCACCAGGCCAGGTCACGATCGTTACACCCCTGGCAGTGGGTCTTTGAGGTACTGCTAGCATCTAATGGGGGACACGGGGTCTTTGGGATACTGCTGGCATCTAAGAAGGGGCAGGGGTCCTCGAGGTGCTGCTTGCATAAAGGGGGAGGTCCTTGGGGTGCTATTAGCATCTAAGATCAATGCTGTTGGCATGGATAGGGGGAAGGTGTCCCTGGCGTGCTTCTGGCAACTAAAAGGGGTGGAGACCCTGGGGTGTCATCGACATCTAATTATGTGGGCATGCATCCTTGGTGTGCTTGGGCATCTACAGGGTGGGCGGGGTCCTTGGGGTGCTGCTGGCATCTAAAGGGGGAGCAAACGTCCCTGGGGTGCTGCTTGCATGTAATGGTGAGCAAGGGTCCCTGGGGTGGCCTGCTGCATGCGTTTGTGTGGGATCTCAGGGATATTAAATTTGTGTGTTGGGTTCCTGGGGCACTGCTTGTGTTTTAGAGGGAGTTCTGGAGGTGGTCCCAGGGTGCTGCAACCTGTGTCCTTGTTTGGAGGTCCCTGGGATGCTACCTGTGTGTGTGAGGTGGTGCTGGCCCCTTGGGTACTTCCATCTGTGGGCATGTGGCGGAGGTTCCGGGGTACTGCTTTGTTGTGTTTTGGTCATTTGGGTGCTGCCTTCATGTAAATGGGGGATTCCTGCAATGCTGCTTGTATGTGGGTGGGGGTTGTTGATGGGCCTTAAGATGCTACTACCTGTGTGTGTTTGGGGATGCTGCCTGTGTGTTGGAGGGGTCCAGCACCTGGGGTGATGCCACCTATGTGTTAGGGTGCTCCTGCTGTATACTGAGGGGGATGGGGGGGCTTCAGTCCCTGGGGGGCTGCCATCTGTAACCTGAGAGGGGCATGGGGGCTGCCGTCTGTATGCTAGGGGAGATCCAGGACCTGGGGGCTGCCTCCTGTGTAAGCTGTATGCATAAATATTCTGCACCGCTCACTCTCCAGCCCTGCAGTGATCACTAGCACCAAACTGATGGTCATTGCTTTATAAAGAGGTTACTCACAATGCAGGGACTCCTTCAGAGCAGGAAGAGTCTCTGCACTAGATGGGGGGCGAATCTTAAGACATTACTTGTCTGTGTGTCATAACCGAGTGTAAACCCTTGACTGTGACTCCTGCACTTTGGTTTAGTTGTGGTCAGGTTATTGACTGCAATTAACTCTTTCTAGTGCCTGAGTTAGCAATTCTAACAAATGTCAGTGTCACTTTACTCTCCCTGTATAGCAGGTGTAACCCTAAGGAAGATTAGGGCTGCTATACTTTATTTCAGGGGTCAGCAACCTTCGGCACTCCAGCTGCTGTGAAACTACAACTCCCAACATGCTCCATTCACTTCCATGGGAGTTCCAAGAAAAGCAGAGCCAGTATACATGCTGGGAGTTGTAGTTTTACAACAGCTGGTGTGCCGAAGGTTGCGTACCCCTGCTTTATTTGTATAGCAGGCTGTCTGTGTCCCCCCCCCCCCCCTATATATTCATTAATACAACGTGCCACGTGCTGGTGAGCTGTATTCACCAATGACTCGCCCAACCTCCTGCAGTCAGTGATTCTGTCTAAGCGAATGAATTGCTGATTACCCAAGAAGGGGTTAATCACAAGCTTGACATGACTGTGGTTAAGGCCCCACGTAGCACCTGTAGCATAAAAACACTGTTGCAAAAACAGCAACGCATCGGGGTTCTTCCTGTAGCGCTTTGTACAGGTTTCCTCTGTGGACTTTCTGCTTTAATTATACCAATAGGTAAGCCACCGCCGGTGTGTCCTGGGGTATAACTGGCATGCTCCGATTTCCAAAACCATGACAGTGCAACGTATCCTCTGCATGTATGTTACCGTAAAATGGGGATGGGATTGTTTTTTTTTTCTGCCACATTTCCTCTTCGATGTTTAAGTGATGTGGGCGCCAGTCTCAAGGAGTTATCCACTTTCTCAGGGTAGGCCATCTATATTAGATCTGCAGGGGAATCCCAACACGTGAAACCCCTGCATATCTCCGGTACAGAGTTTGTAATGGTGCATCGCTGTGGTACCTACACTCACCACTACAGTTTGTACAGCACCGGAGATCTGCAGGGGCCCCGCACATCTAATACTGATGGCCTATCCTGAGGTACTATCCTTTCAGTAGGAGGAGGCCTCACATTCTGGATCTCCATTAAATAAAAAAGAAGGTCACTGGACTAAATGTGTGGCTAGATTCACATTGGCTGCAGATATCGGCAGGGAGAAAAGTCCTGCACGGAGGATTGTTCTCTCTGCCCCTTTCAGTGTGGAAACAGCTGACCCATTAAGTCAATGTAGTCCACTGGTGTCCATGAGTAACTGATGTTTTAGTGATCTGGCTTTTCATCATTCAGGTCACCTGAAGGATTTAAAGAGGATCCTTCACCTCCTGGGGCACATGCGGTGTAATACACCTCTAGAAAGCCAACAGTGCGCTGAATTCACGTTCTGTGCCCCAGTGAAGAGCTATCGGTGCCGGTACTGTAGCTCTTCACTGTCACAAGGACATTTCTGGCAGTCAGTCAGGGACGCCCTTCCTCAAAGTTGCGTCTATAGTGCTGTATTGTGAGAGCGGTGAGGAACGCCCACATCCCCTCCTGATAGTACTCGTCCATCATCGCTGGGCGGTAAGCAATGCCCCCCGCTCTCACAGTACAGCGCTATAGATGACTGACAGTAAGAAACGTCCTTTTGACGGTGAAGAGCCATGTACCGGCACCGATAGCTCTTCACCAGGGCCACAGAAAGGGAAAGCGTTGAATTCAGCACACTGTTGGCTTTCTAGCGGTGTATTAAACCGCATGTGCCCCAGGAGGTGAAAGGTCCTCTTTAAACAACGTAGAACCTGGCGCACATGTGATCCTGTCTTTACTCTAGTAACACCATCACATGAGACGACAGTGGCTGGTTTATTCCATGAAAGCAGGTAATACTAGACCAGGACAGGTAAGTTAGGGGGAGGGGGAATTGATAGACTATGTTGGTAACTAGTGGTGTTTTTGTTTTTTTTAAATGGATAATGAGGATTGTGCGGATGGTTTTATTTCAATAAAATATATATTTTTTAAAATGTATGTTTGTTTTATTAATATTACTGTAGGCAGAGCTTATCATAAGATATAGGTCCTATACTGAATAACCTATAGAGAATATACCCAGACCATGAACCTACCTATAGTAACTACAGAATATACCGAGACCATGAACCTACCTATAGTAACTACAGAATATACCGAGACCATGAACCTACCTATAGCAACTACAGAATATACCGAGACCATGAACCTACCTATAATAACTACAGAATATACCGAGACCATGAACCTACCTATAGTAACTACAGAATATACCGAGACCATGAACCTACCTATAGTAACTACAGAATACACAGAGACCATGAACCTACCTATAGTAACTACAGAATATACCGAGACCATGAACCTACCTATAGTAACTACAGAATACACAGAGACCATGGACCTACCTATAGTAACTACAGAATACACAGAAACCATGAACCTACCTATAGTAACTACAGAATATACCGAGACCGTGGACCTACCTATAGTAACTACAGAATACACCCAGACCATGGACCTACCTATAGTAACTACAGAATACACCCAGACCATGAACCTACCTATAGTAACTACAGAATACACCCAGACCATGAACCTACCTATAGTAACTACAGAATACACCCAGACTATGAACCTACCTATAGTAACTACAGAATACACCCAGACCATGGACCTACCTATAGTAACTACAGAATATACCGAGACCATGGACCTACCTATAATAACTACAGAATATACCCAGACCATGGACCTACCTATAGTAACTACAGAATATACCGAGACCATGAACCTACCTATAATAACTACAGAATATACCGAGACCATGGACCTACCTATAGTAACTACAGAATACACAGAGACCATGAACCTACCTATAGTAACTACAGAATATACCGAGACCATGAACCTACCTATAGTAACTACAGAATATACCGAGACCGTGAACCTACCTATAGTAACTACAGAATACACAGAGACCGTGAACCTACCTATAGTAACTACAGAATACACAGAGACCATGGACCTACCTATAGTAACTACAGAATACACAGAGACCATGAACCTACCTATAGTAACTACAGAATACACAGAGACCATGGACCTACCTATAGTAACTACAGAATACACAGAAACCATGAACCTACCTATAGTAACTACAGAATATACCGAGACCGTGGACCTACCTATAGTAACTACAGAATATACCCAGACCATGAACCTACCTATAGTAACTACAGAATACACCCAGACCATGGACCTACCTATAGTAACTACAGAATACACCCAGACCATGAACCTACCTATAGTAACTACAGAATACACCCAGACCATGAACCTACCTATAGTAACTACAGAATACACCCAGACTATGAACCTACCTATAGTAACTACAGAATACACCCAGACCATGAACCTACCTATAGTAACTACAGAATACACCGAGACCATGAACCTACCTATAGTAACTACAGAAAATACCGAGACCATGAACCTACCTATAGTAACTACAGAATATACCCAGACCATGAACCTACCTATAGTAACTGCAGAATACACCCAGACCATGAACCTACCTATAGTAACTACAGAATACACCCAGACTATGAACCTACCTATAGTAACTACACAATACACCCAGACCATGAACCTACCTATAGTAACTGCAGAATACACCCAGACCATGAACCTACCTATAGTAACTACAGAATACACCCAGACCATGGACCTACCTATAGTAACTACAGAATACACCCAGACCATGGACCTACCTATAGTAACTGCAGAATACACCCAGACCATGAACCTACCTATAGTAACTGCAGAATACACCCAGACCATGAACCTACCTATAGTAACTACAGAATACACCCAGACCATGAACCTACCTATAGTAACTACAGAATACACCCAGACCATGGACCTACCTATAGTAACTACAGAATATACCGAGACCATGGACCTACCTATAGTAACTGCAGAATACACCCAGACCATGAACCTACCTATAGTAACTACAGAATATACCCAGACCATGGACCTACCTATAGTAACTACACAATACACCCAGACCATGAACCTACCTATAGTAACTACAGAATACACAGAAACCATGAACCTACCTATGGTAACTACAGAATACACAGAAACCATGAACCTACCTATAGTAACTACAGAATATACCGAGACCGTGGACCTACCTATAGTAACTACAGAATATACCCAGACCATGAACCTACCTATAGTAACTTCAGAATACACCCAGACCATGGACCTACCTATAGTAACTACAGAATACACCCAGACCATGAACCTACCTATAGTAACTACAGAATATACCCAGACCATGAACCTACCTATAATAACTACAGAATATACCGAGACCATTAACCTACCTATTGTAACTACAGAATATACCCAGACCATGAACCTACCTTTAGTAACTACAGAATATACCGAGACCATGAACCTACCTATAATAACTACAGAATATACCCAGACCATGAACCTACCTATAATAACTACAGAATATACCCAGACCATGGACCTACCTATAGTAACTACAGAATATACCCAGACCATGAACCTACCTATAATAACTACAGAATATACCGAGACCATGGACCTACCTATAGTAACTACAGAATACACAGAGACCATGAACCTACCTATAGTAACTACAGAATACACAGAGACCATGAACCTACCTATAGTAACTACAGAATATACCGAGACCATGAACCTACCTATAGTAACTACAGAATATACCGAGACCATGAACCTACCTATAGTAACTACAGAATACACAGAGACTGTGAACCTACCTATAGTAACTACAGAATACACAGAGACCATGGACCTACCTATAGTAACTACAGAATACACAGAGACAATGAACCTACCTATAGTAACTACAGAATACACAGACCATGGACCTACCTATAGTAACTACAGAATACACAGAAACCATGAACCTACCTATAGTAACTACAGAATATACCGAGACCGTGGACCTACCTATAGTAACTACAGAATATACCCAGACCATGAACCTACCTATAGTAACTACAGAATACACCCAGACCATGGACCTACCTATAGTAACTACAGAATACACCCAGACCATGAACCTACCTATAGTAACTACAGAATACACCCAGACTATGAACCTACCTATAGTAACTACAGAATACACCCAGACCATGAACCTACCTATAGTAACTACAGAATATACCGAGACCATGAACCTACCTATAGTAACTACAGAATATACCGAGACCATGAACCTACCTATAGTAACTACAGAATATACCCAGACCATGAACCTACCTATAGTAACTGCAGAATACACCCAGACCATGAACCTACCTATAGTAACTACAGAATACACCCAGACCATGAACCTACCTATAGTAACTACAGAATACACCCAGACCATGAACCTACCTATAGTAACTGCAGAATACACCCAGACCATGGACCTACCTATAGTAACTACAGAATATACCGAGACCATGGACCTACCTATAGTAACTGCAGAATACACCCAGACCATGAACCTACCTATAGTAACTACAGAATATACCCAGACCATGGACCTACCTATAGTAACTACAGAATACACCCAGACCATGAACCTACCTATAGTAACTACAGAATACACAGAAACCATGAACCTACCTATAGTAACTACAGAATACACAGAAACCATGAACCTACCTATAGTAACTACAGAATATACCGAGACCGTGGACCTACCTATAGTAACTACAGAATATACCCAGACCATGAACCTACCTATAGTAACTACAGAATACACCCAGACCATGGACCTACCTATAGTAACTACAGAATACACCCAGACCATGAACCTACCTATAGTAACTACAGAATACACCCAGACCATGGACCTACCTATAGTAACTACAGAATATACCGAGACCATGGACCTACCTATAGTAACTGCAGAATACACCCAGACCATGAACCTACCTATAGTAACTACAGAATATACCCAGACCATGGACCTACCTATAGTAACTACAGAATACACCCAGACCATGAACCTACCTATAGTAACTACAGAATACACCCAGACCATGGACCTACCTATAGTAACTACAGAATACACCCAGACCATGAACCTACCTATAGTAACTACAGAATACACCCAGACCATGGACCTACCTATAGTAACTACAGAATATACCGAGACCATGGACCTACCTATAGTAACTGCAGAATACACCCAGACCATGAACCTACCTATAGTAACTACAGAATACACCCAGACCATGAACCTACCTATAGTAACTACAGAATACACAGAAACCATGAACCTACCTATAGTAACTACAGAATATACCGAGACCATGGACCTACCTATAGTAACTGCAGAATACACCCAGACCATGAACCTACCTATAGTAACTACAGAATACACCCAGACCATGAACCTACCTATAGTAACTACAGAATACACAGAAACCATGAACCTACCTATAGTAACTACAGAATACACAGAAACCATGAACCTACCTATAGTAACTACAGAATATACCGAGACCGTGGACCTACCTATAGTAACTACAGAATATACCCAGACCATGAACCTACCTATAGTAACTACAGAATACACCCAGACCATGAACCTACCTATAGTAACTACAGAATACACAGAAACCATGAACCTACCTATAGTAACTACAGAATACACAGAAACCATGAACCTACCTATAGTAACTACAGAATATACCGAGACCGTGGACCTACCTATAGTAACTACAGAATACACCCAGACCATGAACCTACCTATAGTAACTACAGAATATACCGAGACCATGAACCTACCTATAGTAACTACAGAATACACCCAGACCATGGACCTACCTATAGTAACTACAGAATATACCGAGACCATGAACCTACCTATAGTAACTACAGAATATACCCAGACCATGAACCTACCTATAATAACTACAGAATACACCCAGACCATGGACCTACCTATAGTAACTACAGAATACACCCAGACCATGAACCTACCTATAGTAACTACAGAATATACCGAGACCGTGGACCTACCTATAGTAACTACAGAATATACCGAGACCATGAACCTACCTATAGTAACTACAGAATACACAGAGACCATGAACCTACCTATAGTAACTGCAGAATACACCCAGACCATGGACCTACCTATAGTAACTACAGAATACACAGAAACCATGAACCTACCTATAGTAACTACAGAATACACAGAAACCATGAACCTACCTATAGTAACTACAGAATATACCGAGACCGTGGACCTACCTATAGTAACTACAGAATATACCCAGACCATGAACCTACCTATAGTAACTACAGAATACACCCAGACCATGGACCTACCTATAGTAACTACAGAATACACCCAGACCATGAACCTACCTATAGTAACTACAGAATATACCGAGACCATGAACCTACCTATAGTAACTACAGAATACACCCAGACCATGGACCTACCTATAGTAACTACAGAATATACCGAGACCATGAACCTACCTATAGTAACTACAGAATATACCCAGACCATGAACCTACCTATAATAACTACAGAATACACCCAGACCATGGACCTACCTATAGTAACTACAGAATATACCGAGACCGTGGACCTACCTATAGTAACTACAGAATACACCCAGACCATGAACCTACCTATAGTAACTACAGAATATACCGAGACCGTGGACCTACCTATAGTAACTACAGAATACACCCAGACCATGGACCTACCTATAGTAACTACAGAATATACCCAGACCATGAACCTACCTATAATAACTACAGAATACACCCAGACCATGGACCTACCTATAGTAACTACAGAATATACCGAGACCGTGGACCTACCTATAGTAACTACAGAATACACCCAGACCATGGACCTACCTATAGTAACTACAGAATATACCGAGACCGTGGACCTACCTATAGTAACTACAGAATATACCGAGACCGTGGACCTACCTATAGTAACTACAGAATACACCCAAACCATGAACCTACCTATAGTAACTACAGAATATACCGAGACCGTGGACCTACCTATAGTAACTACAGAATACACCCAGACCATGGACCTACCTATAGTAACTACAGAATATACCCAGACCATGAACCTACCTATAATAACTACAGAATACACCCAGACCATGGACCTACCTATAGTAACTACAGAATATACCGAGACCGTGGACATACCTATAGTAACTACAGAATACACCCAGACCATGGACCTACCTATAGTAACTACAGAATACACCCAGACCATGGACCTACCTATAGTAACTACAGAATATACCGAGACCGTGGACCTACCTATAGTAACTACAGAATACACAGAGACCATGAACCTACCTATAGTAACTACAGAATACACCCAGACCATGGACCTACCTATAGTAACTACAGAATATACCGAGACCATGAACCTACCTATAATAACTACAGAATACACCCAGACCATGGACCTACCTATAGTAACTACAGAATATACCGAGACCGTGGACCTACCTATAGTAACTACAGAATATACCCAGACCATGAACCTACCTATAATAACTACAGAATATACCGAGACCGTGGACCTACCTATAGTAACTACAGAATACACCCAGACCATGGACCTACCTATAGTAACTACAGAATACACCCAGACCATGAACCTACCTATAGTAACTACAGAATATACCGAGACCATGGACCTACCTATAGTAACTACAGAATATACCGAGACCGTGGACCTACCTATAGTAACTACAGAATACACCCAGACCATGAACCTACCTATAGTAACTACAGAATATACCGAGACCGTGGACCTACCTATAGTAACTACAGAATACACCCAGACCATGGACCTACCTATAGTAACTACAGAATATACCCAGACCATGAACCTACCTATAATAACTACAGAATACACCCAGACCATGGACCTACCTATAGTAACTACAGAATATACCGAGACCGTGGACCTACCTATAGTAACTACAGAATACACCCAGACCATGGACCTACCTATAGTAACTACAGAATATACCGAGACCGTGGACCTACCTATAGTAACTACAGAATATACCGAGACCGTGGACCTACCTATAGTAACTACAGAATACACCCAGACCATGAACCTACCTATAGTAACTACAGAATATACCGAGACCGTGGACCTACCTATAGTAACTACAGAATACACCCAGACCATGGACCTACCTATAGTAACTACAGAATATACCCAGACCATGAACCTACCTATAATAACTACAGAATACACCCAGACCATGGACCTACCTATAGTAACTACAGAATATACCGAGACCGTGGACCTACCTATAGTAACTACAGAATACACCCAGACCATGGACCTACCTATAGTAACTACAGAATACACCCAGACCATGGACCTACCTATAGTAACTACAGAATATACCGAGACCGTGGACCTACCTATAGTAACTACAGAATACACCCAGACCATGGACCTACCTATAGTAACTACAGAATACACCCAGACCATGAACCTACCTATAGTAACTACAGAATATACCGAGACCATGGACCTACCTATAGTAACTACAGAATATACCCAGACCATGGACCTACCTATAGTAACTACAGAATATACCGAGACCGTGGACCTACCTATAGTAACTACAGAATATACCGAGACCGTGGACCTACCTATAGTAACTACAGAATACACCCAGACCATGGACCTACCTATAGTAACTACAGAATATACCGAGACCGTGGACCTACCTATAGTAACTACAGAATACACCGAGACCATGGACCTACCTATAGTAACTACAGAATACACCCAGACCATGAACCTACCTATAGTAACTACAGAATATACCGAGACCATGGACCTACCTATAGTAACTACAGAATATACCGAGACCGTGGACCTACCTATAGTAACTACAGAATACACCCAGACCATGAACCTACCTATAGTAACTACAGAATATACCGAGACCGTGGACCTACCTATAGTAACTACAGAATACACCCAGACCATGGACCTACCTATAGTAACTACAGAATATACCCAGACCATGAACCTACCTATAATAACTACAGAATACACCCAGACCATGGACCTACCTATAGTAACTACAGAATATACCGAGACCGTGGACCTACCTATAGTAACTACAGAATACACCCAGACCATGGACCTACCTATAGTAACTACAGAATATACCGAGACCGTGGACCTACCTATAGTAACTACAGAATATACCGAGACCGTGGACCTACCTATAGTAACTACAGAATACACCCAGACCATGAACCTACCTATAGTAACTACAGAATATACCGAGACCGTGGACCTACCTATAGTAACTACAGAATACACCCAGACCATGGACCTACCTATAGTAACTACAGAATATACCCAGACCATGAACCTACCTATAATAACTACAGAATACACCCAGACCATGGACCTACCTATAGTAACTACAGAATATACTGAGACCGTGGACCTACCTATAGTAACTACAGAATACACCCAGACCATGGACCTACCTATAGTAACTACAGAATACACCCAGACCATGGACCTACCTATAGTAACTACAGAATATACCGAGACCGTGGACCTACCTATAGTAACTACAGAATACACCCAGACCATGGACCTACCTATAGTAACTACAGAATACACCCAGACCATGAACCTACCTATAGTAACTACAGAATATACCGAGACCATGGACCTACCTATAGTAACTACAGAATATACCCAGACCATGGACCTACCTATAGTAACTACAGAATATACCGAGACCGTGGACCTACCTATAGTAACTACAGAATATACCGAGACCGTGGACCTACCTATAGTAACTACAGAATACACCCAGACCATGAACCTACCTATAGTAACTACAGAATATACCGAGACCGTGGACCTACCTATAGTAACTACAGAATACACCCAGACCATGAACCTACCTATAGTAACTACAGAATACACCCAGACCATGGACCTACCTATAGTAACTACAGAATATACCGAGACCGTGGACCTACCTATAGTAACTACAGAATACACCCAGACCATGGACCTACCTATAGTAACTACAGAATACACCCAGACCATGGACCTACCTATAGTAACTACAGAATATACCGAGACCGTGGACCTACCTATAGTAACTACAGAATACACCCAGACCATGGACCTACCTATAGTAACTACAGAATACACCCAGACCATGAACCTACCTATAGTAACTACAGAATATACCGAGACCATGGACCTACCTATAGTAACTACAGAATATACCCAGACCATGGACCTACCTATAGTAACTACAGAATATACCGAGACCGTGGACCTACCTATAGTAACTACAGAATATACCGAGACCGTGGACCTACCTATAGTAACTACAGAATACACCCAGACCATGAACCTACCTATAGTATCTACAGAATATACCGAGACCGTGGACCTACCTATAGTAACTACAGAATACACCCAGACCATGAACCTACCTATAGTAACTACAGAATACACCGAGACCGTGGACCTACCTATAGTAACTACAGAATACACCCAGACCATGAACCTACCTATAGTAACTACAGAATACACCCAGACCATGAACCTACCTATAGTAACTACAGAATATACCGAGACCGTGGTCCTACCTATAGTAACTACAGAATACACCCAGACCATGAACCTACCTATAGTAACTACAGAATATACCGAGACCGTGGACCTACCTATAGTAACTACAGAATACACCCAGACCATGAACCTACCTATAGTAACTACAGAATATACCGAGACCGTGGACCTACCTATAGTAACTACAGAATACACCCAGACCATGAACCTACCTATAGTAACTACAGAATATACCGAGACCATGGACCTACCTATAGTAACTACAGAATATACCCAGACCATGGACCTACCTATAGTAACTACAGAATATACCGAGACCGTGGACCTACCTATAGTAACTACAGAATATACCGAGACCGTGGACCTACCTATAGTAACTACAGAATACACCCAGACCATGAACCTACCTATAGTAACTACAGAATATACCCAGACCATGAACCTACCTATAGTAACTACAGAATACACCGAGACCGTGGACCTACCTGCAGTAACTATATACTGATAAATCAGGCGCACAGCGATACGTCAGAATTTAGCTCTATATCAGTTATTAATTGCCATATATTTCCATCATCACTTACAACAAGAAAGTGGCGCAAGTTATAATAAAACACGTAAGGCTGCGGCGTCAACGCCCTGTTCAGACCATATGGCAAATATATATTTATAAATAAACTATATATGTAATATATATAGGTATATATATGTATATATATTGCGGCGGCCGCAAAATAGCGCCGCGTATACGGTCCTGGCTCCCATTGAAAACAATGGGAGCGTATACGGCCCGCAAAAGCTCCCGCACCGTCTACGTACCACATTACGTGCCATAATACATTGTGTGAACCCGGCCTAACTCCACAATCTCCTCACAAACACACAGGAAGTTCCTGCAGGGGTTGTTACTATGGGAACCAGTGATCAGCTGACTCCTCCCGTTTACTCAGGTGATGTCCTCCCATTGGACAGTTGGTTACTACTCAATCCTATGGGAGATGTAATGTATGTGTGAGACTCACTAGGTGGCGCTGTGTGGTGATCCCCTGCTAGGTCACACAGGTTATAGAATGTAATACAATTATACCAGAGATCTCCCTCAGCCACAGACAGCTCTGCTATGTCACAGTAATAGTATCGTATAGTGAGATATAGTGCCAATATAATGGTATTGTATAATGCCAGAATAATAGTATCATATAGTGACATACAGTGCCAAAATAATAGTGCCATATACTGCGAAAACAGATTCATAGACTGTCAAAATAACAGAATACATGAATTGTTGCAGCCATGTATTAATTTTTTGCACTGGCTATGTTTTGGTTATATGTGATTACATGTTTCCCTGATTTGTGGCGGCCACATTCCCCTGGTCTGAGGTGGCCACTTTCCCCTGGTCTGAGGTGGCCACTTTCCCCTGGTCTGTGGTGGCCACATTCCCCTGGTTTGCGGCAGCCACATTCCCCTGGTCTGCGGTGGCCACTTTCCCCTGGTCTGTGGTGGCCACATTCCCCTGGTTTGCGGCAGCCACATTCCCCTGGTCTGCGGCGGCCACATTCCCCTGGTCTGAGGTGGCCACTTTCCCCTGGTCTGTGGTGGCCACATTCCCCTGGTTTGCGGCAGCCACATTCCCCTGGTCTGCGGTGGCCACTTTCCCCTGGACTGCGGTGGCCACTTTCCCCTGGTCTGCGGTGGCCACTTTCCCCTGGTCTGTGGTGGCCACGTTCCCCTGGTCTGCAGTGGCCACTTTCCCCTGGTCTGTGGTGGCCACTTTACCCTGGTCTGCGGCAGCCACCTTTCCCTGGTTTGCGGCAGCTTTCTGTCCCTGGTCTGCGGCGGCCACCTTTCCCTGGTCTGCGGCGGCCACCTTTCCCTGGTCTGTGGTGGCTACCTTCCCCTGGTCTGCAGTAGCCACGTTACCCGTATCTGCAGAGTCCCGGCTATCTTCTTCTTCAGGCTTCCTCAGGGTCTCATCCACTGCAGCAATTTCTCCACCTTATTTACTTGATCTCTTTTCCCTCCTGCCTGATAACACAATTGCTGAATCCGTCTCGGCTTTTGTTTTCTCCATCAAATATCCTTCAATTTTCAGCACTCCGGAGGAATCGCCTTTTTATTCTTTCTCGTGTTGTTTTAAAGCGCGGGACGTTCTGTAATAAAACGGTTTCATGGACTAAGGTGACAGGAAATGATGCATTATTTATGGCGGCGTCTCCCACAAGAAAACACAATCACTGGGAAATGCTAAAAATCTGAGGCCGCAGAATTGTATCTATAGAAGATTGTAATGGAAATATTATCTCTGGGTCTAATAATGTATAGCCCAAAGAATACTATGTGATGGGATAAGAGAGAAAGATTGATAGATAGATAGATAGATAGATAGATAGATAGATAGATATGAGATAGACGATAGATAGATAGATAGATAGATAGGAGATAGATAGATAGATAGATAGATAGA
The DNA here is from genome assembly GCF_031893055.1 of Leptodactylus fuscus. NCBI lineage: Eukaryota > Metazoa > Chordata > Amphibia > Anura > Leptodactylidae > Leptodactylus > Leptodactylus fuscus. Next base: position 29,786,753 of record NC_134267.1, on the reverse strand, counting down.
TAGATAGATAGATAGATAGATAGGAGATAGATAGATATGAGATCGATATTAGATAAATAGATAGATATGAGACAGATAGATATTAGATAGATAGATGATAGATAGATATTAGTTAAATAGATATGAGATAGATAGATAGATAGATAGATATGAGATAGATAGATAGATAGATAGATATGAGATAGATAGACAGATATGAGATATATATTAGATAAATAGATAGATATGAGATAGATAGATAGATAGATAGATACGTAGATAGGTAGATATGAGATAGATATTAGATAAATAGATAGATATGAGATAGATAGATAGATAGATAGATAGATAGATAGATAAATAGGAGATAGATATTAGATAAATAGATAGATATGAGATAGATAGATAGATAGATAGATAGAGACTAGATAGATAGATATGAAATAGATAGATAAACAAGCAGATACATGGATGACTGAATGAATAGCAATAGTGATGGTTTTAGAAAAATAGGCTATCGCACAGGTCAGAAAAAGGAATTCCATCCACAGTAATAGCAGCATGAAGATAATAAAAAAAAATTACATAGACAGATTAGGGCTAGAATTCAATAGCAATAGGATCATAGACAGTGATTGGGGGAATCTCAGCTGCTGTTTACATAGACAATTAACCCTTTCACTGCCAATAATCTAATATTTTTTTTTTCTGACACGTGTGCAATAGAGCAGTTTCATCTCACTGACAAGACAATCCTGTGAGTGAAAAACGTTTTGTTACAAACATTTTTGGGAAAGAGTTTACATTTTTACATTAAATCCATTCTGCTGTTCTATCAGTATTTCATCTGCCAAATCTGAAAACAAAACATCCCTTTAATATGTTCTTTTTGTTGCCCACCCAATATATAGAGTAGCCTGAGCTAGCCCTAAAAAAAAAAATACAAAATAAAAAAAAAAAGTAATTTCATGGATTGTATTTCTGCTCTGGTGATCAGAGTGACAGATCAGTACTGATAATCTAAAAAAAAATATTCATTGCTTAAGCCTTTCTGTTTATGCACAGCTGATGTTTAATATATGAATTGGTGCTCCCCCCTCCCCCCCTCCAAATCACAGAATCTGACACAGACAAGGTAACTCCTCCGTGCTGTCACAGCTGTATCTCTGGTAACTCCTCGGTTCTGTCCCAGATGTTTCTCTGGGACTCATGTGACTCCTCTGCCCTGTCACAGCTGTATCTCTAGACCTCAGGTGACTCCTCTATACTGTCATAATTGTATCTCTGGGTCTCAGGTAATTCCTTTGTCCAATCACAGCTGTATCTCTGGGCCTCAGGTGACTCCTCCGTCCTATTACAGCTGTATCTTTAGGTCTCAGGTAACTCTTCCGTCCTGTCACAGCTGTATCTCTGGGTCACAGGTAACTCCTCAGTTCTGTCACAGCTTTATCTCTGGGCCTCAGGTAACTCATCTATTCAGTCACAGCTGTATCTCAGGTAACTGCTCCATTCTGTCACAGCTGTATCTCTGGGCCTCAGGTGACTCCTCCGTCCTCTCACAGCTGTATCTCAGGTGACTCCTCTGCCCTGTCACAGCTGTATCTCTGGGCCTCAGGTGAGTCCTCCGTCCTGTCACAGGTTTATCTCTGGATCTCAGGTGACTCCGCCATCCCATCAAAGCAGTATCTCTATTCCTCAGGTAACTCCTCTGTTCAGTCACAGCTGTATCTCTGGGCCTCAGGTAACTCCTCTGTTCAGTCACAGCTGTATCTCTGGGCCTTGGGGTATACTTAGTAGTTCTCACCCACAGCCGGGACATCTGGCTTTTCTCTTCCAAGGTTCCTGTGACCTTCACTATCTCTGCAATGTTTTTTATCACTTTCTTCTAATTACAGAGATTTTTCAAGCCGTAATTCATCATTTTCCTGTTTTTCACCTGAAATAACCTCCTTATAATGAAAACATTACTTAAGATCGGCAACTCCGAAGGAATCTACATCTTAGTCTCACAAATTAAATTAAAAGGGAAAGTGGATTCAATTAAACCTCCTTTAAATCATAGCAGTGTGAAGAGCGTGCAGGAGGACATCAATAGTGCGAGGAGGAAAGTGACACCAGCAATCACATTACCACAGCTCATGTATGGTGTATATACTGCCATGTGACTGCCACTCACTAATACACCGCACACTGGCCTCCACATATACAAAGAAGGAGATCACTAGTGTGTGGGGTAGAGTGACACAATGACACTGTAATAATAAAGAGATAGATAAATAGATAGATAGATAGATAGATAGATAGGAGATAGATAGATAGTATATAGTAGTTATATTCTTATACATAGGAGTAGTATTATAGTAGTTGTATTCTTATACATAGGCGTGGTATAATAGTAGTTATATTCTTGTACATAGGAGCAGTATTATAGTAGTTATATTCTTGTACATAGAAGTAGTATTATAGTAGTTATATTCTTGTACATAGGAGCAGTATTATAGTAGTTATATTCTTGTACATAGAAGTAGTATTATAGTAGTTATATTCTTGTACATAGGGGCAGTATTATAGTAGTTATATTCCTGTACATAGGGGGTAGTATTATAGTAGTTAGCGTATATTCTTGTACATAGGAACAATATTATAATTGTTATATTCTTGTACATAGGAGCAGTATTATAGTAGTTATATTCTTGTACATAGGAGCAGTATTATAGTAGTTATATTCTTGTACATAGGAGTAGTATTATAGTAGTTATATTCTTGTATGTAGGAGGTAGTATTATAGTAGTTATATTCTTGTACATAGGAGTAGTATTATAGTAGTTATATTCTTGTACATAGGAGCAGTATTATAGTAGTTATATTCTTGTACATAGGAGCAGTATTATAGTAGTTATATTCTTGTACATATGAGTAGTATTATAGTAGTTATATTCTTGTACGTAGGAGGTAGTATTATAGTAGTTATATTCTTGTACATAGGAGCAGTATTATAGTAGTTATATTCTTGTACATAGGAGCAGTATTATAGTAGTTATATTCTAAAACATAGGAGGTAGTATTATAGTAGTTATATTCTTGTACATAGGAGCAGTATTATAGTAGTTATATTCTTGTACATAGGAGTAGTATTATAGTAGTTATATTCTTGTACATAGGAGGTAATATTATAGTAGTTATATTCTTATATATAGGGGGCAGCATTATAGTAGTTATTTTATTCTTTTTTTACATGTACTGCACACATATATTAGTTTACCATATTTGCGATATGTGATATTATAAGGAGTTTGGCGAGGTTTTTTATATTTTCGTATTTGTATGTTACATTTGTTCCTAGCTTCTTGGTTTTTATATCATTATTTATGTCACTTTGAACTTTACGTTCCTTTCCCTTTTCTTCCAATGAATGTTTTTTCTTATTTTTCTTACATTTTTTGCCCTGCTGACTGGTGCAGACGACGTCCTGATAGCAAATGATGGAAGTTGTTTAAAACTCCTCAGTATTATCTTTTGTTCACAAAATCAATGTGAAATGAAGAGAGTCCAAACAGTGTGCGGGTCGATTCCTCAGTATCATTCTGACTCCATGGTATTGTTCACTATGCGGCCGATCCTCTCGGTCCCTGATAGAACGGTTATTAGAATATTGATCTGCACCTGCCGGTGTTTTTTCCATCTTGTAGACGTCTTCCTTGACTTTCATCTCTGAGAATAAAGTAATACGCGATTGGATTAATTTCTTCTCTCATAATTATGGATAGTGAAGTTGAGATATAGAGATTGTAGTTCTTGCAGATTTAGGGACATCAATATAGTATATCCATAGGGACAAGACATGACATACAGGTCAGTAGGACTTAATGCGTTTCAGCCACGGTCAACGTCATCCCTGCATGTGGCTAAGATAGGGAGTCACTAAGGTTGGAGGATGGGGATGGGGTCACTATTTCAGCCCAGTATACAACTTTTACACAGCACTCTATAAGCTTGACTTATTTCGACAGTATGTGGCGGTATTATTTCTTGTTTGTCTTTCTTATTACTCATTAACGAGCAGTCATAACATTGATTGGCCAATATAAATGAAGAAAATGTGACAGCGAAAAACATCCAGAGACACGATGAGTAGATGAAACTGCTGCTCCTAGTGACATTGACTTACAGTATGGCAGCCTTGCCTGCGGCTCTTCTGTCTGCCAACTGCATGACTTGGCTCAATTGAAATGTTCATTTGTTGGCCATTAAAAAGTGATTTTGTAAATTGCATGTATTTGTTGTCCAGCACTATTTATGTGCACAGTTGGCGATCTTTTATTATACACTATATGGCAGCATTATTTACTAACACTGTACAGTGGCACAGAATATGATGGCTTTATACTTGTGTGATGACATGTAAGACATCATTGTCTCTTTGCCTAGAATATAATGGCTTTATAAAGTAGAATACTACTTATGCATATAGCACTATGATCATTCTGCATACAGTGTATGGCGGCACTATTTAGGCGTGATGTCCTGCGTTTTGATGGTACTGAATATGTCTGTTTGACTTTTAGCCTCAGGCAGCAGATAGTTTTGTTGCCCCCGTTATTGTGATGAAATTCGCCTCCTTATTTTCGTTTTCTTTTTCGCTTTTGATCCTTGTCAGACATTAACCTATTTGGATGCCGCAAGCTTCAGGGTTGTTACAGGATGAATGTGAAGTCCGGGGTGAATACTTCTCACAGTCATGGTATATGCAGAATGATAGAACAATCTCACCATGCAGCGTGAGAGTGCGAGAGAGCGAAAAGACAAATTTACTCAAATATTGATTCTAACAAATCAATTTCTCCCTTTATTTTACAACAATATTTTCTCTACATTTTGACATTTACACCAAACTTCTTCATACAATGAGTAAATAATGCTGCAAACTAGAGGGATGACTCTAAGAGCGCCCTGCGGAGGGAGAGTTGGCCACCAGGCATGCTTTGATGTACTGATGGTTCCCAGTAGAGCCATAGAAGGGCAAGCAAGCGGACCATCGCCCTTCAGGTTCTGTATGGGTTAATCACAAATTTCATTGTGGGATCCTGAACAAAGCCAGTGGCTGTCCATGACATCATGGGATGGGTTTTTTTATAATTGACTCTTCATTCCCTAAAATCTGCAGCAATCGCATACCTGCAGTAGGATGAATCCACTCAGTTTCTGCAGGGTCTGTCCCAGGTCGTGATGTGTCTAATATCCCTAAAGGATTCAGGACCCCAAGTACAGGAGGCTGATGGGAAGGAGAGGACCCCAGGAGATGTTCAGAACATGGAGACTATCCTGCATGACCCAAAATATAGGAGTATGATGGCCATGTGTGAAGAGGTGCAGCCACCTCAACATCTGATGTGACCTTTGCCTTCTTCTTAGTACAGACAGTTTTTGGCAGAGCTCGGCAGGGAGGTTGTTCCCGCCACCATCTTGGAAAACTAAACAAAGATCTTCTGTGTTTGCTCCAATCAATCTGTCTCTTTATGTCATCCCAGACAGACTGGATAATGTTCAGGTCAGGGGGCCATATCATCACTTCTAGAACTCCTCCTCCACACCAGTCTAGAACTTTTGCACAGTAATGTAAAACTACAGGCCTAGAGACTACAGAATACATGTGAGGTCTCCTCATCCAAAAATAGTTGTTTTGAAAAAAGTAAAATCGTAATGTCAAAGTCTCTCAATCAGGACGATTGTGGAAACTTTCACTAGTTACAGAAGCTCCACCTATACCTCCACCTATACTGTACATCCTTTGGCAGTGGCTTCAACATATACCTCTGCATATACATCAACATAATGCTCTACATATATCTCCTCTGACAATAACCTCAATATATAACTCCTGCTTCATTAACCTCCACATCCTTAGAATCTAGAACTTGATCATGTGATATGATTTCAACTTATGTTGTGAAAAGAGATAAGTGAACTTCTCAATTCATTCATTTTGTTGTAGGTTTGGGTACCTTTGTTTTGGAAAATTCTTTTTGGATGAAAAATTTTGGAACAAACCATTCCATATAATGACTTAATAAAATAATGTAGAAAACTGTCAGGGCTCCCAGGACTACATATCTATAATACATAGTGTATGACACTGTCAGGGCTCCCTGGACTACATATCTATAATACATAGTGTATGACACTGTCAGGGCTCCTAGGACTATATATCTATAATACATAGTGTATGACACTGTCAGGGCTCCTAGGACTATATATCTATAATACATAGTGTATGACACTGTCAGGGCTCCTAGGACTATATATCTATATAATACATAGTGTATGACACTGTCAGGGCTCCTAGGACTATATATCTATAATACATAGTGTATGACACTGTCAGGGCTCCTAGGACAATATACCTATAATACATAGTGTATGACACTGTCAGGGCCCCTAGGACTATATATCTATAATACATAGTGTAGGACACTGTCAGGGCTCCTAGGACTATATATCTATAATACATAGTGTATGACACTGTCAGGGCTGCTAGGACTGTATATATATATATAATACATAGTGTATGACTCTGTCAGGACTATATATCTATAATACATAGTGTATGACACTGTCAGGGCTCCTAGGACTATATATCTATAATACATAGTGTATGACACTGTCAGGGCTCCTAGGACTATATATCTATAATACATAGCATAGAATAATCTTAGGACTCCTAGGAATCTTTCCATCTAATTTTTAACGCTCTAGAAGTGATGTCATAGTGACATGTATGTTTATGGTAATCAGATGGTACAAGCCCCTAGTATAATCTTACACTGCGCTGACATTTGTTTTTACATATTTGACATTTAAAATGCTTCAAAAATTACCCATTTATTAGGGGAGGTGCTTTTGGGTTTTTAGACACACATGTAACTTATAGTATAAATGTAATGGTTTTGTAGAACAATTTGCTGGTTTTGATGGATTTTAAGTGTTACAGGGGCTTATTGTTATTTGGGAGGCAAATTTGTGGGCTTGAGCCAAGCTGAAAAGCGGTGAAGAATTGTTTTTTTTTAAGAAAAAGCCACCAATAATTATCCAGTGATGGGAGGAAAATGCCGCAGCAACATTGCATTGGTTTTGGTAGTAGCAGTGTTGGGGGCGTTAGTTTTATTTTCTTGTATTTATGTCAGCAGGGTCGCACTGACAACTATGGAATTTCCAGAAACATTTAGGGCACATTATCAGTGTATCAGGCCTGGCAGAAAAAAGCTTGAATATCCTCTGAAATGGAAAGGATTCTATGACCCTGAGAACAATACTTGGGAAGCAGAAAGGAACGGGATGATCCCTATATGGGAGAAAATGTCACATCAACATTGTATTGGCAGAGTTACAATTGACTAAATTTTATGCACACTATTAGCGTGCCTGGCCTCGCAGCTGAAATATCTGGACTGTCTTCTAAAACTGATCATCATGACTAAGGCAGATGTTTTTCTTCTTCCTGTCACAGTTCTCCCCTCCATTGTCCCTGTGGTTTGCTGTCATAGTAATTAGAGATGAGCGAACAGTGTTCTATCGAACTCATGTTCGATCGGATATTAGGCTGTTCGGCATGTTCGAATCGAATCGAACACCGCGTGGTAAAGTGCGCCATTACTCGATTCCCCTCCCACCTTCCCTGGCGCCTTTTTTGCTCCAATAACAGCGCAGGGGAGGTGGGACAGGAACTACGACACCGGTGACGTTGAAAAAAGTAGGCAAAACCCATTGGCTGCCGAAAACATGTGACCTCTAATTTAAAAGAACAGCGCCGCCCAGCTTCGCGTCATTCTGAGCTTGCAATTCACCGGGGACGGAGTTTTCCGTCCAGTTAGCTAGGGGTTAGATTCTGGGTAGGCAGGGACAGGCTAGGATAGGAAGGAGAAGACAACCAACAGCTCTTATAAGAGCTAAATTCCAGGGAGAAGCTTGTTAGTGTAACGTGGCACTGACGGGCTCAATCGCCGCAACCCAGCTTTCCCAGGATCCTGAATGGAATACACTGTCAGTGTATTCCCGTATACCCGATATATACCCCCGATACCCGTTCCAACGGTGTGCCCCCCCACCTTCACCCCAGAAATACCCTGCAAGTCCCCTAGCAATAGAATTGGGGCTATATACACCCACAATTTTTGCTACTGCCATATAGTGCCATTGTCTCACTGGGAATTCAAAGAATATATTGGGCTTACATATAACTTCAATTCCAGGGAGAAGCTTGTCAGTGTAACGTGGCACTGACGGGCTCAATCGCCGCAACCCAGCTTTCCCAGGATCCTGAATGGAACACACTGTCAGTGTATTCCCGTATACCCGATATATACCCCCGATACCCGTTCCAACGGTGTGCCCCCCCACCTTCACCTCAGAAATACCCTGCAAGTCCCCTAGCAATAGAATTGGGGCTATATACACCCACTATTTTTGCTACTGGTATATAGTGCCATTGTCTGACTGGGAATTCAAAGAATATATTGGGGTTACGTGCACCCACAATTTTTGCTACTGGTATATAGTGCCATTGTCTGACTGGGAATTCAAAGAATATATTGGGGTTACAAATACCCTCATTTCTTGCTACTGGTATATAGTGCCATTGTCTGACTGGTAATTCAAAGAATATATTGGGGTTACGTGCACCCACAATTTTTGCTACTGGTATATAGTGCCATTGTCTGACTGGGAATTCAAAGAATATATTGGGGTTACAAATACCCTCATTTCTTGCTACTGCCATATAGTGCCAGTTTCTGACTGGTAATTCAAAGAATATATTGGGGTTACGTGCACCCACAATTTTTGCTACTGGTATATAGTGCCATTGTCTCACTGGGAATTCAAAGAATATATTGGGGTTACGTGCACCCACAATTTTTGCTACTGGTATATAGTGCCAATTTCTAACTGGGAATTCAAAATGCGCAAGGCTCCCGGAAAGGGACGTGGACGAGGCCGTGGGCGAGGTCGGGGGAATGGTTCTGGGGAGCAAGGTAGCAGTGAAGCCACAGGGCGTCCTGTGCCTACTCCTGTGGGGCAGCAAGCATTGCGCCACTCCACAGTGCCAGGGTTGCTTGCCACATTAACTAAACTGCAGGGTACAAACCTTAGTAGGCCCGAGAACCAGGAACAGGTCTTGCAATGGCTGTCAGAGAACGCTTACAGCACATTGTCCAGCAGCCAGTCAGACTCTGCCTCCTCTCCTCCTATTACCCAACAGTCTTGTCCTCCTTCCTCCCAAAATTCCCAAGCTTCACAGAACAATAACCCCAACTGTCCCTGCTCCCCAGAGCTGTTCTCCGCTCCTTTCATTGTCCCTCAACCTGCCTCTCCACGTCACGATTCCACGAACCTAACAGAGGAGCATCTGTGTCCAGATGCTCAAACACTAGAGTCTCCTCCATCTCCGTTCGATTTGGTGGTGGATGACCAGCAACCCACCCTCATCGACGATGATGTGACGCAGTTGCCGTCAGGGCATCCAGTTGACCGGCGCATTGTGCGGGAGGAGGAGATGAGACAGGAGTTGGAAGAGGAAGTGGTGGATGATGAGGACACTGACCCGACCTGGACAGGGGGGATGTCAAGCGGGGAAAGTAGTGTGGATGTTGAGGCAGGTGCAGCACCAAAAAGGGTAGCTAGAGGCAGAGGTCAGCAGCTTAGGCGAAGCCAGGCCACACCCGGAATCTCCCAAGATGTTCCAGTTCGTACCCAGCCCCGAAAATGGAGGAAATGGAGATTGAACTTTCCGGTGGGGCCAGAGGAGTCATGCCAACTAACACTGTGGCAGACATGGCTGAGTTCATGTTGGGGTGCTTTACAACCGACAAGCGTATTGTCAAAATCATGGAGGACAACCAGTACTGGATCTTTGCTATCCTTGACCCCCGGTATAAAAACAACATCTCGTCTTTTATTCCGGTAGAGGGGAGGGCCAATCGCATCAATGCTTGCCACAGGCAATTGGTGCAGAATATGATGGAGATGTTTCCAGCATGTGACGTTGGCGGCAGGGAGGGCAGTTCCTCCAGTAGGCAACCAAGTTCTCACCGGTCCACACAAACGAGGGGCACACTGTCTAAGGTCTGGGACACCTTGATGGCACCCCCTCGCCAAAGTGCCGCCACGGAGGGTTCTAGTGTCACCAGGCGTGAGAAGTATAGGCGCATGTTGCGGGAATACCTTTCCGACCACAGCCCTGTCCTCTCCGACCCCTCTGCGCCCTACACGTATTGGGTGTCAAAGTTGGACCTGTGGCTTGAACTTGCCCTATATGCCTTGGAGGTGCTGTCCTGTCCTGCCGCCAGCGTCCTATCTGAGAGGGTGTTCAGTGCAGCCGGTGGCATCATCACTGACAAGCGCACCCGTCTGTCAGCTGAGAGTGCCGACCGGCTCACTTTGATAAAAATGAACCACCACTGGATAGAGCCTTCATTTTTGTGCCCACCTGTGTAAAGCACCCCAACATGAAACTCCATATCTGTACTCAACCTCTCCAATTCCTCCGCATCCTCATACTCATCCACCATAAGCGTTGCACAATTCTGCTAATACTAGGCTCCCTCCACCCTGATTTCCCCCAACTCTGCTGGTTAGAGGCTCCCTCCACCCTGATTTCCACCAACTCTGCTGGTTAGAGGCTCCCTCCACCCTGCTTTCCCACAACTCTGCTGGTTAGAGGCTCCCTCCACCCTGATTTCCACCAACTCTGCTGGTTAGAGGCTCCCTCCACCATGAATTGGTCCAAACTGGGCTGTTTAGAGGCTCCCTCCACCATGAATTGGTCCAAACTGGGGTTTTTAGAGGCTCCCTCCACCATGAATTGGTCCAAACTGGGCTGTTTATAGGCTCCCTCCACCATGAATTGGTCCAAACTGGGGTTTTTAGAGGCTCCCTCCACCATGAATTTGCCCAAACTGGGCTGTTTAGAGGCTCCCTCCATCATGAATTGGTCCAAACTGGGGTTTTTAGAGGCTCCCTCCACCATGAATTGGTCCAAACTGGGCTGTTTATAGGCTCCCTCCACCATGAATTGGTCCAAACTGGGGTTTTTAGAGGCTCCCTCCACCATGAATTTGCCCAAACTGGGCTGTTTAGAGGCTCCCTCCACCATGAATTTGCCCAAACTGGGCTGTTTAGAGGCTCCCTCCACCATGAATTGGTCCAAACTGGGGTTTGTAGAGGCTCCCTCCACCATGAATTGGTCCAAACTGGGGGTTTTTAGAGGCTCCCTCCACCATGAATTTGCCCAAACTGGGCTGTTTAGAGGCTCCCTCCATCATGAATTGGTCCAAACTGGGGTTTTTAGAGGCTCCCTCCACCATGAATTGGTCCAAACTGGGGTTTTTAGAGGCTCCCTCCACCATGAATTGGTCCAAACTGGGGTTTTTAGAGGCTCCCTCCACCATGAATTTGCCCCAACTCTGCTGGTTAGAGGCTCAATCCACCCTGATTTTCAAAACAAATGTTGGTGCCAACCTCAACTTACTACAAGGGCCAAATTCACTGCTGGTGACAAGCTCTCCTCACTGCAAGTGCCAAATACACATGTTTCAAGGTGTTTTCCTACTGTCAGAGAGGTGGTATTGAGTGTGTAAAGTGTGTAGTTGTTAGGCTGTGATGTTGGGGTAATAGAGGGTCTTTGGTGTGTTAGATGCCCCCAGACATGCTTCCCCTGCTGTCCCAGTGTCATTCCAGAGGTGTTGGCATCATTTCCTGGGGTGTCATAGTGGACTTGGTGACCCTCCAGACACGGATTTGGGTTTCCCCCTTAACGAGTATCTGTTCCCCATAGACTATAATGGGGTTCGAAACCCGTTCGAACACACGAACATTGAGCGGCTGTTCGAATCGAATTTCGAACCTCGAACATTTTAGTGTTCGCTCATCTCTAATAGTAATGTCATGAGGAGGGCGGGGGTCAGTTTAACCAAATGTCTTGTCCTGGTGAAGTCGGGAGTGGGAAATGGTCCAATGTGGAGGAACTAGAAGAGGTAGATGGGTTCCGCCTGTTGGTGACTGTGTCTGTCCTGCGCCTGTGAGGTGATGCTCGTACTAGATAACACCGGGCCTTGCTCTGTCTCTAGACTGCAGATGAGAAAAGGAAACTCTACATCCTACTGGGAGAAGAAGAGGCCACTGTGGAGATCGCTGCCCAATATGTGTCCAGCTGTCACCAAACCAGAGGAAGATGAGACTCCATGGACTGTTATACCCCAAACCACCCACCCCACCTCCCCATATAGCAGTCACCAACTAAGAGGAAGATGAGACTCCACGGTCTGTTATACCCCAAATCACCCCCCCCCCCCCATACAGCTGCCACCAACTAAGAGGAAGATGAGACTCCATGGACTGTTATACCCCAAATCAGCCCCCCCCCATACTCTCCCCCTCGACTCCAACTCCCCCCCCCCCACACACACACACTTTACTAGCATTGGCAATGCCAAATATCCATTCGGACGTGCCAATAAAGCCTATTTGATTTGATCTCTGATGCTCATAGCATCGACCCAGTGGACCTTGACAGCTGATTTATTGTCCCTGCCCATAATTTATGCTTCACATATTGAGAGTGGCTGCACCTCGCCCCACATGGGCATTTACAAGGATAGGCCCACATGGCCATGAAGCAGGGACAACATTGTGGCTAGGTATTCCCCATGGAGACTGGGCGCTGCTACCAGCTGGTGGAACATAGTGGATTCCACTAAGTGACATGAAAGAGACTGCCCCGCTAGTAACTTAGCTAGGTGGGAGTTAAAGATCAGCTGGATGACTTGGGGGCAGATTGCTATTTAACGGACACACATTTCCTTATGGATGACTGACACTGGCGTGGAGGAGGAAGAGCAGATGGATATGATAATGAATGATCATGATGATAATGTGTGAGGTGTGGATGTGACCTGTCTACAAAGACAATTATTGGGAGATAAAATAAAATAGTCTTGCTCATTTGGAGACATTGACAATTCTATTTTACCAAATATGCTGGTGACATAGTTTCAAATGCATATGGAGAGATCTAGTTTCTACACATGACCCTGCATCCCCATGAATAGTTTTCTGTTTGCAGATCATGTAACTTGGTATAAATGTGTCAAGTGGTAATGTACCAAAAGTTGCCATATGGGAGATGAACGCATGTAGCTGCTGTCACCAAAACCAAGACCAGTGGAAACATGTCTGCCAGTTCCACCACCATCCTAGCTTGCCTTAGATCCACCACAGGCAGGTCATTTTGGATGTTCAGTCAGCACATCGAGTAGAACTATTGCAGCTACCACCACCCGCCTCCTGTGTCACCCTGAACCAGTTGCCATAAATTATCTGTAAAAAAAAAATCATCTTCGGATACAGTAATCTCATCACCTTTCTCACCATTTTGTGACCCATATGGCAATGAGATTCCTGCATGCCATCACAATTCCTAATAGATTTTCCCTTAGTGCACCTACCAGCACTACCACCAGTAACACCCCTACCACCACTAGCACCTCCACCAACACTTATATCTTCCACCTCTACCTCCTTTATATAAATAAACTCTGTCTGTTCTCATGCAACACATCAAAAAGAATAAATCTTTGGCTATGAGAAATTTCTCTCTTTGCTCATGTTAGTTGACTACTAGAGAATGGGGTCTGTGTCAGTGAAGATAAAGGAGAAGACATGGCTCACAGTACAGAAAGACACCCTGGTGAATTTCAAGTTAAGGAGGATAGCACAGACATCGCATTTAAAATTAATGGTTCACTGCTTTAAAAAAAAAACTTTTACTCTTAGGAAGTACAACAACACTGCAGCTACTGGTGGGCTGTCAAGATCAGAAGTAGTGTTGCTGTTACCAGCCACCTTCTTCTTGTTAGTCCTTTCATGTTCCCTGCCCTGTTTTTTTCCAGTCAATTTTTACTGCGTACTTCTTAATTACAGTGATTGACAACAATTCTGAAACTGACAGGAAACACTAGCAACTGGCATTTTCTTTTACATTAGAGCAGGCTAGACTGTATATTGGGTGAACACAACAAATATTTATTGTTTTTAGATTAACAATACTCTGTCACACTGTATTCCTGGTGGTGAGTAGAGTAGATAATTAAAAAAATATATTAAATAACAAGGGTTTTCTTTTTTTGGGTTTTTTAGATTAGCACAGGCTAGATTGTATATTGGATGAACAAAAAAAGTACCTTATAGAGTTTTTTTTTTTTTTTTTTTTAATGTAGATTGTGAGCCCCACATAGAGCTCACAATGTACATTTTTCCCTATCAGTATGTCTTTTTTTGGAATATGGGATGGAAATCCATGCAAACACGGGGAGAACATACAAACTCCTTGCAGATGGTTTTATGCCCTTGGCCCTTGAACACCAGGACTCCAGCACTGCAAGACTGCAGTGCTAGCCACTGAGCCACCGTGTGGCCCCCTAGAGGTTTTTTTTTTTTCCCGGGTTTGTACAGTGGAATCAGTAGCTTGCTGCTAGAATAGTAGTTACTATGAATTTAATGAAAAGGTTATTTTTGTGAGTAAAAATTTTTTTTAAAGACAGTGTATACAGATGAAACTGCTCTATGGCACAACAGACATAAACAAAATTACATCATTTGCAATGACAGGGTTAACTGTCATGTCTGTGTGTCTGTAAAACTGTATTAGAGCATGAATGTAGTAGTCTCCAGCTAACACAGCAGCACAGTTATGGCATCACTCCTATCTATGATTTCTATCATCTGAGTAATTGCTTCTATTCCCATTGATTTTAGACATGTGCTTTGTATGATGCAGTGAGATGATTGACAGACCCTTCACAATCTCCACCATTAATGTAATACCTCGTGTTCCAGCATAGTGTATATGACATAATTTGGAATATTCAAGTTCGTAGAAGTGGTTTTCTCATCTCGAGTAGTGAATTAGGTCAGGTAGTGTTCTCATCATAGACTTTTACATGGAGCAAAATGGTTTATCTAGAGAAAGTAAGGGGCCATTACTGAGGTTTCTAGCACATTTGCTACCCTCCTGAAATGCTTCTGCTGCACGTGTCAGTCTACTGTATTTTTCATGTCTTTACTGTCTGTTTCATGAGGACAGAAATAGAAAGTTACGTGCAGTGACAGAGACAAAAAGAGGAAGTAACAGGAACCAGGAAAAGCACTGAGACTAGGACTAAATGAGAATGTAGGAAGCTATAGAGACTACGGCTACATGAGGAAGTTTCAGAGACTAGGGCCAGGAATCTGGAATAGATTTGAGGGTGTGACCAGAATCTCTAAGGGAGGAGTTATTGCATACCGTGTCTCAATTCCACCCTTCATCCCTCTGGAAGTCTAGGAATATGCCTAATTGGCCATTTTGAGTTTTCCTAGGGCTCCCTCTGCTCTCTTGTGCAGACCCCTGGATTTCCATCAAATCCTTGACATAAAGTTCCTTATGTGGTGCCATCGGTGCCAGGTCCCAGAGGTTTAGATAATTGCCTTCTGAGAGATTCTGTAAGTGCTCTGTTTGGATTTTCCATCTCAGTATTAGCAGGTAATGCTCTCATCATTTACGGACATTCATTCTGCTGCTTTAAGCAATACTCAGAACATCCTAGGGATGCGGGAGGAGTAGATAGGCTGCAGAGCGTGCTCATTGTGTGCAGCGTTCAGCGTATTGATTGCCAGATACATTCTGCTATTAATGGAAACACATGAAGAAGCGCTTGTGTCAGGAGGTATCGAGCACCCTGACCTAATGGCTTTCCTTAAAGGAGACCTGGATGGGGTCAGATATAAAGCCAAGTCTCACAATAGCCCCTGTACAGCCAACTATAGAATTTGGAGAAAAGTTTGTGGCACACTGTCAGCAAGCCTGCCACTTGAAAAGTAAAGAATTGACTTAATAAAAAAAAAGCCACTAAAAATTGTCCCTTTTTAAGATATAGGATTTGAAGAAACAATTGGGGCATCAGCATGCCTGGCCTGCCGGCCGAAAAAGCGAAAGTATCTTCTGAAATTGACACTGTGTATTGCATGGTGAGCAAAGCAGAAAAAAACAGCAGAATAGTGCAGACTGTGATACTGTATAAATACTATAGTAATATTTTTTCAGATTAACACTGTATTTGATAAGCAGAGGTGAAAAAAAAAAAAAACCCATTACATAATAGGAGTTTTGTTTTTTGTTTTGTTTTTTCAGATTACCGCAAGCTGACTATTGGGTAACACAACAAAAAAATCTTAAATAACGGGGATTCTTTTTTGAATTAGTGAAAGCTGCGACACAGTATATATAGGAAGCAAAAAAAAAAGTTTTTAAAAAAATCTGATAAAGAACACTATTTGGTGGTCAGCATGGAGAAACAATAACTAGAGGGATTGTTTTAAAATCAGATGTGCACAGCGCTTTGCTCTTAGAACAGCAGTTGCTATATATTTAATGAAAGAATATAAAATGTTGCCCAAAAAGCCCTTAACAAAAGATTTTTCACTAACAGATTGTTTTGTCAGTAAAACTATGTTTAAAGACTGTGTATAGATGAAACTGCTCTAATGCACAACAGACAGACTAGAATGTCAAAGGAAGGAGCCTCACAAACATGTCTCTTCTGTATTATCTGCTCAAACGTGTGGCAGTGGATATTTTAGTTTGAGAGGAATTGGCATTTGTTCAGTTTCATTATAAAACAAGCAATTTGGAATATTCAGGTCAAACCTGGTTCATGATGAGTCAGTTTACCCATCTCTAGCCATCAGCTACCAATTCAAGACCTATAATCAGCCATTGGTCCAGGATCTATCATCAGTGACAAATTCAAAATTTGAAATCAGACACCAGTTCAGGATCCGTCATCACTAATTAGCATAGGATCCTTTATCAGTCACAAGCCTAGGATCTGTCATCAATCACCAGCTCAGGATACAATTATAAGAACTCCATCCATTGTGCAGCCCCAACATCCAAAAGAAATGCAACGGTACCAGCGATATGTGGTCATCTCCTGTGGGGTGTGCAAAATTATTCGGCCCCTTTACTTGCAGTGAAGCAAACTCACTCCGTTCAGTTCAGTGAGGATCTCTGAATGATCCAATGTTGTCCTAAATGACTGATGATGATAAATAGAATCCACCTGTGTGTAACCAAGTCTCCGTATAAATGCACCTGCTCTGTGATAGGCTCAGGGTTCTGTTTAAAGCGCAGAGAGCATCATGAAGACCAAGGAACACACCAGGCAGGTCCGAGATACTGTTGTGGAGAAGTTTAAAGCTGGATTTGGATACAAAAATATTTCTGTACGTAGTGAGCTCCCTCTAGTGGTGACTGTATAATCTGTATGTAGTGAGCCTCTCTTAGGGGGTGACAATATATTCTGTATGTAGTGATCTATCTCTCCCTACTGGTGACTTTATAATCTGTATGCAGTGAGCTCCCTCTAGTGGTGACTGTATAATTTGTATGTAGCGAGCTCCCTCTAGTGGTGACTGTATAATCTGTATGTAGTGAGCTCCCTCTAGTGGTGACTGTATAATCTGTATGTAGTGAGCTCCTCCTAGTGCTGACTGTATAATCTGTATGTAGTGAGCCTCTCTTAGGGGGTGACAATATATTCTGTATGTAGTGATCTATCTCTCCCTAGTGGTGACTTTATAATCTGTATGCAGTGAGCTTCCTCTAGTGGAGACTGTATAATCTGTATATAGTGAGCTCCCCCTAGTGGTGACTGTATAATCTGTATGTAGTGAGCTCCTCCTAGTGCTGACTGTATAATCTGTATGTAGTGAGCCTCTCTTAGGGGATGACAATATATTCTGTATGTAGTGATCTATCTCTCCCTAGTGGTGACTTTATAATCTGTATGTAGTGAGCTCCCTCTAGTGGAGACTGTATAATCTGTATGGAGTGAGCTCCCCCTAGTGGTGACTGTATAATCTGTATGTAGTGAGCTCCTCCTAGTGCTGACTGTATAATCTGTATGTAGTGAGCCTCTCTTAGGGGATGACAATATATTCTGTATGTAGTGATCTATCTCTCCCTAGTGGTGACTTTATAATCTGTATGTAGTGAGCTCCCTCTAGTGGAGACTGTATAATCTGTATGGAGTGAGCTCCCCCTAGTGGTGACTGTATAATCTGTATGTAGTGAGCTCCTCCTAGTGGTGACTGTATAATCTGTATGTAGTGATCTCTCCCTAGCGGTGACTGTATATTCTGTATGTAGTGGGCTGCACCTCATGGTGACTGTATAGTCTTTAAGCAGGGGACTCCCCTCAGTGGTTGCTGTCATTCTTTAGTTGGATCCTTCCGTATGGGTAGGGATCCTTATGACTTTCTTTTTGTGTAGGCGGTATTGCTTTGTTTACGGGTTCTCTACAGTCCACACCATGTTTCTGTCCATTTTCACACTTTGCTACCCCCTGGTGATGTTACTGCAGTTTTATTGGTTTTGTGTATTTATTCCAAACATGTTACAAGTAATCTGCCTGACCGTAATGAAACACAACAGAATCCAGGGTGTTGGGCGCCGCTGCTCACCTGCATGCAGTGCAGCGTGGGGACAATAAATAATAAGAAGCACAGTTTATGTGATTACTTGGCGGCCTCACGCTACGACCTCTGCAAATTGAAATGTCCCTCGCTCCAGTGTAACTCAGATGGAGAGAAAGTTCAGGCGGCAGCGGAAAGTGCAGGAGGCGAGAAATACCGAATGTAATTAGATTTCCACTCGGCTAAAACAAATTATATAAAATGAGGGAGATGACTCTGAGACACAACGACAGGAAGAGCAGAAGAAGGACCAGCGGGAAAAGCATCAAATCTGGACACCTCAGTATGTACAGTGATGGGAACTGCTGGTGTGTGATCCTCTCCCTGTACTACCGTTACCGCTATGTGATCCTCTCCATGTACTACAGTTACCACTGTGCGATCCTCTCTATGTACTACCGTTACTGCTGTGTGATCCTCTCCATGTACTACAGTTACCGCTGTGTGATGTTCTCCATGTACTACAGTTACCGCTGTGTGATCCTCTCCATGTACTACAGTTACCGCTGTGTGATCCTCTCCCTGTACTACAGTTACCGCTGTGTGATCCTCTCCATGTACTACAGTTACCGCTGTGTGATCCTCTCCATGTACTACTGTTACCGCTCTGTGATCCTCTCCGTGTACTACAGTTACCGCTGTGTGATCCTGTCCATGTACTACATTTGATGCTCCCCATGTATTACAGTTGTACCTCTGGTATCATCTGACTATCCAGGTCACCATTTGACTGCAATATCCCTTTTTTTAATGTCCTGTACAGTGCCCTCTTGTTGTTTTCGCTTGTCATTTGAAGAACATTAGTCTGGATTATTTATATACCGCCATGCACTCATTCATCTCTTGCACTTACCTGATTATTATGTGCACTTAGGGCCCATTTACAACACAATTTATTATAACATCGTCCACAGAGTATTTTCTTTTTTCTTGCAGCAATGAAGCTCAAGCATATTTCTACCAAAATATTGCAGACATTTAATTCCTAGTAAAAACTGCCAGGAGACGCAGTAAAGGAGGAAGAGCAAACATCAGGCTACTGTCTCACCCGCCATTACTGCAATAACCATAAGAATGTTGGTGGCAACAGCAACCTTGTCTTGGTAACATGCCTACTAGCCACAGGAATGTTGTAGTTCCAGAAAATGAAGAAGATATCTTTGTTTACTTGGTTCGCAGAACTTAGTCACAGCAGGATATCAAATGTGACAGCAGTGACACAGTTACATCAGCTTTCTGTGTGTTCTTCCTCCTTCTCTGCTGTTGCAACACTTCATTTACAGCAATCCTTTCTGCTCTATCAGCCATGTCTTCATCTTCCCTAAGGTTTACTTACTAGTGATGTGGTACCTTCTGAAAAAGATATTCTTCCTTGTCTGAGTCTTCCTCTTTGTGATGAGTTGGATGAAAACAGTCTACACTCTTTAGATGTGGAGGAGGAAAACATGACTGTTGAGGTAGGGGGTGTAGTAGGGGCACTCAGGCTAATCCAGATTTGGAAAGTATAATGGGGTGCAAGAATCTCTTGGCCATGATAAGTGTGTGAAAAAAAAAATGGAGAGAAAGACAGGACCTGTCAACTAGATCTGGGTGACGAGTTGACATAGAAGGAAGAGGGCAGTCGTTGAGGTGATACAGCTAATGTGTAGCCCCAACATCAAACAACTCTGCTCAGGGAGACCAAAGGCAAGTTTGGGTGGAGGTGGCACTAGCGGACATATCTCCTGTATCTCCTATCTTATCTCCTATGTATCCACTGTATCTCCTATATATCTCCTTTATCTCCTATGTGTCTCCTATATCTCTTTTATCTCCTATGTATCTCCTATACATCTCCTATGTATTTCCTTTTGTCTATCTGAGTGCCCTGAGCTGTCAGGCGTCTTTCTGGCAGGCCCACTCTACGCCTTGCTTACATTTTGGTAAGGTCTTGCATTCTGATTGCTTTATATATATTTTTTATTTATTTATTTTTGGTGGGAGAACTAAATGGGTAAAAAGTCAAAGGTTATTTAATTTAACTTTTGTTCTATTTTCAGACCTCGGTGGGTACATTTGGGCTCCGATCACCCGTACGATAGACTACAATACTAATATACTGCCCTATACTGTAACGTGTTAGAAGCTACCATAGGATAGCAATAACAGGACTGGGGGTCTAAAGGGTTAATGCTCGCCCTCAGAGGGGGCTGTGGGGGCTCCAGAGCAGAGGCCAAATACAATCTCACCACATCTGCAATTAAAAACTTACCCCACCTCCAACTTGCTGTTGTCTGAGTCGGAGTGGAGCTCTCTGCCCTTTACCGATCCAGCCTCAGGCCCATCCATCTGGCCCATCAAGAGTCACTCTCATTTCATCAGTCCATAAAACCTTAGAAAAATCAGCCTTAAAGAAGACCTCTCATCAGATCGGGCACATGCAGTTCTATATACTGCTGGAAAGCTGACAGTGCGCTGAATTCAGTGCACTTTCGGCTTTCCCGATCTGTGCCCGGTGTAAAGAGCTATCGGTCCCGGTACTGTAGCGCTTTACAGTCAGAAGGGCGTTTCTGACACTTAGCTAGGGATGCCCTTCTGCCCAGCAGCGCCTATCGCGCTGTGCTCTAAGACTGGGGAGGAACACCCCCTCCCCTCCTGATAATACTCGTCTATGGACGAGCTGTGTGAGCAGAGGGAGGGGGCGTTCCTCCCCGCTCACACTATACAGTGCGATAGGCGCTGCTGGGCAGAAGGGCGTCCCTGGCTAAGTGTCCGGGACCGATAGCGCTTTACACCGGGGACAGATCGGGAAAGCCGACAGTGCGCTGAATTCAGCGCACTGTCAGCTTTCCAGCAGTATATAAAACTGCATGTGCCTGATCTGATGAAAGGTCCTCTTTAACCCCTTCCCGCCGATGGCATTTTTTGATTTTTGTTTTTCGTTTTTGACTCCCCTCCTTCTACACCCCATAACTTTTTTATTTCTCCGCTCCCAGAGCCATATGAGGTCTTAATTTTTGCGGGACAAATTTTTCTTCATGATGCTACCACTAATTATTCTATATAATGTATTGGGAAGCAGGAAAAAAATTCAGAATGGGGTGGATTTGAAGAAAAAATGCATTTCTGCGACTTTCTTACGGGCTTTGGTTTTATGGCGTTCACTGTGCAGCCAAAATGACCTGTCCCCTGTATTCTGTGTTTCGGTACGGTTCCAGGGATACCAAATTTATATGGTTTTAATTACATTTTGACCCCTAAAAAAAATTCCAAAACTGTGTTAAAAAATTTTTTTTCTAAAAGTCGCCATATTCCGACGGCCGTAACTTTTTTATACGTAAGTGTACGGGGATGCATAGGGTGTCTTTTTTTGCGGGGCTGGGTGTACTTTGTAGTTCTACCATTTTTGGGAAATGTTATTGCTTTGATCACTTTTTATTAAAAATTTTATCAGAATCAAAACCGTGAAAAAATGGCGGTTTGGCACTTTCGACTATTTTTCCCGCTACGGCGTTTACCGAACAGGAAAAATATTTTTATAGATTTGTAGAGCGGGCGATTTCGGACGCGGGGATACTTAACATGTATATCTTTTACAGTTTTTAACTACTTTTATATGTGTTCTAGGGAAAGGGGGTGATTTGAACTTTTAATTCTTTTTATATTTTTTTTAACTTTTTTTTTAAATTTTTTTTTTTGCATTTATTAGACCCCCTAGGGGTGTTGAACCCCAGGGGGTCTGATCACTAATGCAATGCATTACAATGCTAATGCATTGCAATGCATTGCAAAAAAGCATCCTTTCTTTTGCAGGCTGCATAGACCAGCCTGCAAAAGAGAGGATTTGCAGACAAGCCTGGGAGCCTGTACAAGGCTCCCGGCTGTCATGGCAATGGGACGTCAGCCCTGGAGCATGCTCCAGGAGCCGGCGATCCCGGCCAAAATGGCGGCGCCCATGCGCCGCCGGGAAAATGGCGCCTCCGGCGCCTTTGATCGCGGCGCCGGAGGGGTTAATGCCTCCGATCGGTCTGGGGACTGATCGGAGGCATTAGAGCCGGTTGTCTACTGCTTAAAGCAGTAGACACCCGGCGGCTATGGCGGCCGCCCGGCTCCCGGGCGGTCGCCATAGTTACAGACCCGACATGCGCCGTACTATTACGGCGCATGTCGGGAAGGGGTTAAGATATTTCTTGGCCCAGTCTTGACGTTTTATTTTATGTTTCTTGTTCAAAGGTGGTCATTTTTCAGCCTTCCTTACCTTGGCCATGTCCCTGAGTATCGCACACCTTGTGCTTTTTGATACTCCAGTAATGTTGCAGCTCTGAAATATGGCAAAACTGGTGGCAAATGGCATCTTGGCAGCGTCACGCTTCATTTTCCTCAATTCATGGGCAGTTATTTTGCACCTTTTGCGACCCTGTTGGCTATTTGCCATGAAACACTTGATTGTTCGGTGATCACACTTCAAAAGTTTTCCAATTTCAAGATTGCTGCATCCCTCTGCAAGACATCTCACAATTTTTGACTTTTTAGAGTCCGTCAAATCTCTCTTCTGACCCATTTTGCCAAAGAAAAGGAAGTTGCCTAATAATTAAGCACACCTTATATAGGGTGTTGATGTCATTAGACAGGCCACACCCCTCCTCATTACAGAGATGCAAATCACCTTATTTACATAATTGGTAGTTGGCTTTCAATCCTTTACAGCTTGGAGTAGGACAACATGTATAAAAAGGATGATGTGATCAAAATACTCATTTGCCTAATAATTCAACCATTGGGCGGCCGCGCAGACACCTGGTAGATGTCTCATGACAAAGTATCCTGAAATCATGATTGGATTCTTGTTTTTTTCACAGCTGCTCATCTCACACTAGAGAAGAGGTAAAGATGGGCCCGTCGTACTACGGGATGTTTTTTTTTTACTATATTTTCTAAGCTAATTGTTCATTTTTATTATTTCTTTGCTGCATCTAAAGGGCCAGTGCGATCCTATGGAGCCTGGGACCAATCCATAACTCTGTAGCTGCCGTCACATCCTGGAGTCTGAAGTGGCTGATATCAGAAGACAACAGCGCACACTCATGGAGTAATATTCTTTTCACCAGTCAGTTGACCTTCATGTCAGATTTTTACACAATAGATAATTCTCCATATATTGTAAAATCAATTACATAAACTGCACATAACAAATTACTGACACATGGAAACTGGAGAGACGGCGGCCGGCAGCGCTAATGGACAGCAGTGCTGGCACCGTCACTTACATTAGTGAGTGCAGATGTCTGGGGGGAGGGGGCCTTGTCACTGTAGGAGAGGGGCTTAGCAAAGAGATCAGAGCCTTGGGATTTCCCCTAATTATCTTCTATTTCTGACACTGCCCCCTCCCACCCGTCTACTGTTCAAAGGAAGGTTCCCTGATGTCATAAGACAAAATACTTAATCCGAATGACTCAGAAGATTCCCAAATCATCAGCACTCAGAGTGAACTGATAATAATAATATTAATGGTAACCTCCAAGTGACATCTATATAAAGCAGACTAGGGACACATTCACACTAGGAATCATCAAAGAACCCAGATATGACAGTGCCGAACCCACAACACTGAGAGCCAAGACCACAATAACTGCACCCCCGATCAATGACATAGAAAGAACCACAAGCACTAAATGACTGTACAACTAGCACAACAGTATAATACATCATCCGTATACAACTGTATAGCCGTATATTTATAGTACATGAGACCACACCAACCAGCCATACTGATCCTGTATTATACTCCAGAGCTGCGCTCACTATTCTGCTGGTACAGTCACTATGTACATACATTACATTACTTATCCTGTACTGATCCTGAGTTACATCCTGTATTATACTCCAGAGCTGTGCTCACTATTCTGCTGGTACAGTCACTATGTACATACATTACATTACTTATCCTGTACTGATCCTGAGTTACATCCTGTATTATACTCCAGAGCTGCACTCACTATTGTGCTGGAGAGGGGACCTCTCTCGCCCTGAACCATGCAGTGGTGTTCAGAAGAGCCTTGATGGTAAGTGCAGGAACAACTCAAGAGGCAGATGGTGCAGTGTAACTAAGGTTCCTGATTGGGGCAGCAGTTTCCACCTGGTTAGCTACTCTCAGACTACCTCTCCCAGTATTAGATCTGGGGGCTGAGCAAAGTGAAGTCCAAGGGGTCCAAATACCTGAATGCAAAGTGGGTCCTGTCTGACAGCTTTTTATGAAACACAACTCCTATCCTCCTCCTGGGCACACCCTTGGTCTCTATGGGGTAGACAGTGGGATCTTCCCATTCTCAGGGCTGTCTTCTGCTGGGCTCCTGTATTCACCTCTCCCTCAGTGGCTGACGAGGACACAAACAGGGGCCCAGTCTCAATACCAGCACTTAACTGACTCTCCAATGGTCCCTTGGAGACTCATGCTAGGTTCACACTTGTGCCTTAAAAAAAAAAAAAAAAAAAAAAAAAAGAAGCGATTTGGTACCCAAACAGTGGGTGGCACATAATGGATGCTGCAAATACACAAAAACACAAACAATAACATACAGGATTGCATGTGCTGTAGGGTAATGGGGGGGCAGGGGTGAACAAAGGAGAGTTAGGTTTTTATAATTTCCCAATGAACAGCTCATTATCCATTAATCTCCGCAGTAATCTACCTTTCCCCCCCCCCCCCCCACACACACATAATAACATGATTGCCCCAGGAGTTACAGACAACATTTCATCTTCTCCATGTTTGACATTAAGTAACTGGACCAATCCGCATTAAATTTAACAAATTGATAAATCAGACACTGCCGAAGATTTTTGACCAGTTTCAGCTTTCTAGGACCTGCCACTCCTGATAGATTCCTACACATCAAAGACCTTCCTTCATGTCAAATCACATGACCAGTATTAGCCAATTTAAGCTTGTAGGTCCCTCATTCTTAGCCTCACTGACAGACACAGTTGACACATGACCTGTTTTAGCGAGTAGAAGCTTGTAGGTCCCTCATTTTTAGCCTCACTGACATAGACACAGTTGCCACATGACCTGTATTAGCCAGTAGAAGCTTGTAGGTCCCTCATTCTTAGCCTCACTGACATATGCAGATCTGTCAATAGTAAATGTAGTTGAAAGTGGTGAAAGCTTGGCCTCCTCTGTCCTGTTCCCTCAACTCTATATAATGTGTGTGCCCATGGATATGTCCAGAAACTATTCACATTCTATCAAATCCGAGATGCCACTTCATGATGTGGGGTAGAGGGTACAGGCATCTGGTACAAATATGTAACCCTGCTATGGTATCTAGGGAGCAAGGAGAAGTTACGACTGTTGTGCTCCTATGTGGCTGGTACGTGAACATGCCTTGAGGCTCATACCATGTGCTCTACACGAACCTGGTACAATGAGTAGTACATGTGGCTGTTACTTTAGACACCATATAAGGCTGGTACTGTGGGTAGTACATACGGCTTGTAATGTGGGTACCACATGATGCTGGTACTGTGGGTATCACATGAGGTTGGTACTATGAGCACCCCATTAGGCTGGTACTTTGGGCATCAAATAAGGCTGTACTGTAGGTACCACATGAGGCTGGTACTATGGGTACCCCATTAGGCTGGTTCTTTAGGCACCAACCTATGTGTATAGTACATAAGGCTGACACAGTGGCTGGTCCATTTGGTTGGTAATTTGGGCATCATATGAGGTGCTGTCCTGTCCTATCCTGTCCTATTCTGTCCTGTGCTATGCTATCCTATGCTGTCATGTCCTGTCCTGTGCTGGGACTATTATTTATAAGGAGGCATTATAACGGTACAAAGGTGGGTATTTGAATTGTATGGGCATGAGGGGTGGTTGTTACTGTTTTGGGGGCAGAAAGGGGGCGTTATTAAAGGGGCGGCCACTGGAAATATGATGGCATTGTTGGTATATCAGCATTTGAGGCTTTTAACTTTTCCCAGGGCTACTGCCTTCAGGATATAACCATGTGAGCTGCCCTTGTGCCCACTCCTTTTCACAATGTTATATTTTGCAGAAGGGGGCGCTATTCACATGGATCACTTCATTACTGTCACTTCTATCCGCTCCTCTGTCTGTTCTTGACACCAGTCACGACAACAACACAATAAAACACCAACCTAAGATAAAGATGAAGACAACTGTGGAATAAGGGGAAAAATCCAATTAAAAAAAATCTTAGCAGCAAAAATGTGAAACTTCTGTAAACTTTACATAAATGGTGAAAAATCAATATCTACAAGGTCTCAGCGGAGACGGCGCTTGTATATTCCAGACGTCTCTTTGTTCGACTCCTGAGCTGGAACATTCTGAACAAGTGGCTCTTGTAAATTCTCTGTGTGTCGGCGCTGGATGTCAGCCTTGTATCTGTCCTTATCTCATGACCGAATATTCCGACCGGCTCACAGCATGGAATTGATGTCATTAGAAAGGATTGAGTGGAAAACTTAGGAAGGACTGAGCCTAAAGTCCAGCCAGCATGGCCCAAGACCGACACACCCAGAAGCAAAGATGTACGTACCATAGAGGATGACCATGCAACTGGGGTCATTGGGGTGATGTGGCCCAATACTGGTCGGAGTTACTGGGTAGAGAAATCCCGGGCAGGACTCCGCTCCCTACAGGAACATAGGGGTAAGAAATGGGACCATAGAAATGATACTGAGAGGAGACAAACACTAGGTTTGTCATGGATGCCAATACCCACCACCATATTGATCTTTGCTATGGGTCCTCTGAAGAACGGTAGCAAAGGGTGGAGGCTTATAGTCTATCTCATCCAGGGAGCTTTCCAACAGAAACCAGTTGATGGGAGTAGTAGTGCTTTCCTTGGATTGTGATAGGTGCATGGTTATCCATCAGGTAGTCTGGTGAATTGAAGAAGAACGTCTTGGATCCATGCTACAAGAATAGCCTACAAGGTCTTGGCCCCACGCAGTGACAATATCCCAATCCTGTACTCATTTCCACTCATCCACGACATGAAATACCGCCCTACACCCCATGCGTATCTGTAATGATTACAAAATAGTATTGGGAGAATGTGCCAAAGCTTTCGCCTGGCAGTTTCCTAATGTCAGCCATTACGTCAATCACACTTTATTGACATTGTGACTGGCAGAATCTTCCGTTATACCATGGTATCATTCACACTTTATGGAAATTGCAGCATCAACTTTTCATTGAAAAATCTGACCCGCCTTTCTCCAGCATCAGAAGAGTCTTTGCAGCTGCCAGCACTCCCCCTAACTACATTTATGCAAATCCACTTGCCACTTGTCATTCCAAGTAGCCCGACAGACTCGGAGCGGCGGTGAAGCCCCCTCATCCCCCTCCCTGCGCTCTCTTTTTATTTTGGCAGCACAATGCAG
The DNA here is from genome assembly GCF_031893055.1 of Leptodactylus fuscus. Taxonomy (NCBI): domain Eukaryota; kingdom Metazoa; phylum Chordata; class Amphibia; order Anura; family Leptodactylidae; genus Leptodactylus; species Leptodactylus fuscus. Next base: position 29,758,817 of record NC_134267.1, on the reverse strand, counting down.
ACCTGTGAGTCAATGACACCATTCAATGAAGTCAGATCAAAGAAGAGCAGAAAATAAAGGAGCCATTAGAAGCCTGGAGATAAGTGAGTGTTGTCGGAGCCGCACCTTTATTCATCACAGTAACTGCTGCTACAATATCCTATAAACCCGACATCTATCAGGCTAAGATTAGACTATTATATATACTGAGCGCAGGTCACTGATCCGCTATTACATGCTGATGACTACACCTGGACTGATGTGGTCTGCATAGTAACCGGGAGCGCAGGGTCATAAGAGGTTAATAGAGCTTGTATGGGAATAATGTGATCAGGAGACTCCGCATCTCATGTCCTATAGAGACCCTACAGACCAAAGAACTAAAATACCTCCTCTGACATGAAAAAGTTACCCCATGAGGTTCACTGCCCCTGTGAGTGCCCTAAAACAGGGATGGCCCCACTATAAGTGCAAGTCCCATCCCTATCCTCTCCAACAATCCTATACTGTGTGCCTTATTAGGGCACCCCATAGAGAGGAGATTCTGAGATACATTGCCTGGTGGCCACTGGAGGGTTAAGGCAGGTGTAGTAGGTGGAAGTATCATGACCTAAAAAATGTCCACCCAGCTTCATCTTCCATCTTAAATTGGAGAGATATTTCTTCCATGTTCTGGCTTTATGTCAGACCTATGAAAACCAATACAAATGGGATTGTTAAATAAGAGCCAGACCCCAGTATAACTGACCATGGGGCAGCCATAGCTTCCAGGACCAGCAGAGCTGACCTCCACCATGATCCACATCTGGCCAAATCTTCCCAAACTTCTGCTCTTATAGAGGTGTTCACACCTACTGATGATCAGCATCGCCTGCTGTTTACCCACCCAATTCTTGAGGAAGCAGTAAGGGGGCACTTAGTTTTTGCACACAGGTTTTCCATTTGTTCAGTCTATGATCCAGTACTGTGGTTTGTTGTTCTTCATCTGAAGACTTAGTAAAAGACCTTCTAACTGCAGCAACCCAGTGGAGGAGAACAGAGAATCTGGAATGAGTTGACACGGGCTGTGCCACCTACTAGTCCTGGAACGGTGCTCACACACTCTGATTCCTCCACAAGGCTGGTCCTTCAGAACTACCTGTTGGATGAGGTAGAGTCCTTGTTTTTCCCCGGGGCACTCCTTGTTGGAGAGTGGACCTCTCACTACTGATCCGGTGTGGATGTTGTTCAGGAGCTGCCCTGACAGTGATGCAGGCAATGACTCAGGAGTCCAGGGTTGCAGGGTAAACCAAATAACTTTTATTGAACAACGCCAACAGATTCACCAGTAGCTTTGCAAGATGGCTACAGCATACAGTTAAATATGAGATGTCCATGACTTAAGAGTTTAGCCAAGGCAATATAGACATTGTAGTACTTGACATACCTTTCTCCTTTCCTCCTCTCGTACCACTACCTAAATTAGTTAGTGGAGGAAGCGGGGCTAGGAGTCCTGATAGGGAAACTGGGTTCCTGCAAGGCAGGCCCGTATTCAATACTCCTGTTGGGTATCTCTGTAACTCCTATTGGCACGGACACAGATGTCTCTTGGGAACCCCTAAAGTTCTCCTACTATCTCCGGGGCAGCCTCTGGACGTACCTTGGAATAAAATGGCTTCACTCCCAGAACCTGGTCTGATGACTGAAGGGACTCAGCTGAATACTAGCACTGTTTCTCACAGCAGGATATATGCAAGATGACTGATTCTGTCCTCTGCAACTAGATACTGAATTGATCTGGACTGGACTAGCTGGCAACAGCTACTGGAGAATATAAACCCTTTCCTAGAACCCCATCCACTGGCCTGTGATTGGTCATGAGGCAGTAGAGCATTATATGAAATTGCATATATACAGTAAAATGGCAGACATATAGAATTTACCATAGACATATATAAGACAAGACAAACAGGACAACCCCAGGGTACATGTAACAAACACAAAACATATAGCAGCTCACTCTGGGATGCTGCATAAGGACCAAATGTTTATACTGTATAATGTCCTGACCCATAAGGCTGGAGGACTCACGGAGGGTGGACCTGATGGACATAGATGATCCTCTACAAAACGCATAGTGCACCATTCTACTGTAGAGAGTCTGGGATGAATAGTTAGGTTTGCTACATCTCTGCACCACTCATCATGTTCAGCCGCCTTGTTTTCTATAATGGAAGAGATCTTGCCGTTTGTAAAGTCAGAAATCCTCGGTATCATCTCCATCCGTGTCCTGTGAGGTCTGACATGGCAGATATGGAGACTTTGTCATATCATGCTGTGTCTATGATCACTCGGTGATACAAATCACATGTGACATTACAGCAGAAAAACGCCAGGATGAAATGTTGGAACGATCCGACCAATTTTGTAATTGATGGTGAATTTTTGCAGCACATTATCTAGGTCAAGATGGGCAGAGCTTCAATCACGGGAAGATGTAGAGAGAAAGTGCAATCTCCATCTACAGTTCTGAAATATAGAGACGTTTTTTACCCGAGTGTCGCCAGTTGCTGCCTGAACGTTAGTGATGAAGCTTGGATAAAGCCGTTATCTTATGATATTGTTATACAGAGGCAGTTCAGAGGTGTCCTGAGCCTGTCTGGTAGACAACAGTGTAAGGTTTGGGTCAGATAGATAATGTAATCCCCATCAGACTTTTCTTCCCTCTTCCAGACTCCTCCACTCTTCTCCAGCTGCATCTGCCCTTCTCCAGACTACTCTGTCACTCTCCAGACCCTTCTGCCCTCTCCAAGCTACTCTGCCTCCCATTCAGACTCCTCTGTCCTTCTCCAGTCTCTTCTGTTTCCCTCCAGATCACTCTGTCACCCTCCAGACCCCCCTGTTCCCTCCATTCTCCTCTGTCCTCCTCCAGACTATTCTGTCACCCTCCAGACACACCTTACCCTTCCAGGAACCTCTGTCGCTCTCCAGACCCCCCGTTCCCTCCTCTGTCCTTCTCCAGACTATTCTTTTTTTTTAAATGCAGATTGGGAGCCCCATAGAGGAATCACATTTTTTTTCCCTATCAGTATGTCTTTTGTAAAAGGGGAGGAAATCCACTCAAACACGGGAGAACATACAAACTCCTTGCAAATGTTGTTCTTGGTGGGATTCGAACCCAGGACCTCAGCGCTGCAAGGCTGCAGTGCTAACCACTGAGTCACCATGTTGCCCCCCTCCTCCGGATTATTCTGTCCCCCTCCAGACTCCTCTGTGCTCCTCCAGACGCCTCTGTCCTCCCCTAAGCTCCTCGGTCCTCCTCCAGGCTCTTCTGCCCCCCTCCAGGTTCCTCTGTGCTGCTCCAGACACCTCTGTTCTCCCCCAGACTTCTATGTCATCCTCCAGGCTCCTCAGTCTTTCTCTAGACTCCTCTGTGCTCCTCCAGACTCCTCTGTCCTCCCTCAGACTCCTCTTTACTCCTCCAGAATAATCTGTGCTCCTCCAGACGCCTCTGTCCTCCCCCAGTCTCCTCTGTACTCCTCCATACTCATCTGTGCTCCTCCAGACTTCTCTGTCCTCCCCCAGTCTCCACTGTACTCCTCCATACTCATCTGTGCTCCTCCAGACTTCTCTGTGCTCCCCAACTCCTCTGTGCTCCTCCAGACTTCACTATCTTCCCCAGACTCCTCTCTGCTCCTCTAGACTCCTCTCTGCATTTCCAAACTCCTCTGTGCTCCTCTCGACTCATCTGACCTCCTCCAGACTCCTCTGTGCTCCTCCAAACTTCTCTGTGTTTCTCCAGACTCCTCTATCCTCCTCCAAACTCCTCTGTCCTCCCCCAGACTCCTCTCTGCTCCTCCAGGCTGAAGTCCCACATCTCTTTAACATAGAACATTCTAGTCAGGCAGAGAAGATAGTCAGCATTTTCTCTGCCCCAGGAGAGGCGTGAGTAACGTAGAGTGTGTATTCAGACTACCCTGACAGAACCACACTTACCCCTATCCCACGGGCCCGATGCCTTGGGATAACACTGGATCCCGACCTATCCTTCAAGACACACGTTCAAACCCTTAACACTTCCTGCCGCCTCCAACTCAAGAACATCCATCGAATCCGCTCCTTCCTCACCCCTGAAACTACTAAGAAGCTCGTCCAGGCCCTCATAATCTCCCGCTTAGAAACACTGCAACACCCTTCTCCATGAACTCCCAGCTAACACCCTCGCCCCCCTCCAGTCCACCTTAAACTGCGCTGCTCTATAATTCACCTCCCCCCCAGTTCTTCATCGGCTGCTCCCCACTGCCAGTCCCTCCACTGTCTCCACTGTCTACCTATTGCCTAGCGAATTGAGTTCAAGTTACTAACACACAAAGCGATCCACAACCTATCCCCTCCATATATCTCTGAACTAATCCCCCGCTACCTGCCCACACGTAACCTCAGATCCTCCAATGACCTCCTACTCCGCTCTGCTCTCATCCGCTCCTCACACAACAGTCTCCAAGATTTCTCCCGTGCATCCCCCATACTCTGGAACTCCTTACCAAGACACATAAGACTGACCCCCACAATCACAGGATTCAAGAAGGCCCTGAAGACTCACCTATTCAGGAAGGCCTACAACCTCCAATAACACTATCACCGCACTGCCATCTGTACAGTCTCCCCCCTCTCCTTCTGTCTCTACCCCCTTCCCCATAGATTGTAAGCCCTTGCGGGCAGGGCCCTCTACCCCACTGTGCCACTGTTAGTATTATATCTACCTGTATATTTTGAGTAATGTATGCAAACCCCCAAATGTAAAGCACCATGGAATTAATGGTGCTATATAAATAATAATAATAATAATAATAATAATAATAATAATAATAATAATAATAAATAATGATAATACCCCGAGCCTGGCAGCTACAATTCAATCTTTAGAGCCTTTAAGTTGCCAAGCCAGAAATGAGATATAGCTCTGCCCATGTAGTTGTGTGAAGCACGGTGCAAGGAGATGTTCTGAACAGTAAAAGCCATGAGTGGTTTACACGGCGGTCATCTGCCATGGAGTCCTGTAGCCACCTCCATCTAGGGAACCCAAACCACCATAAGGCAGAAGATCTAACCTCAAATGATGCTCTAAGAAACTATCACCAACAGCATTGACAATAGAGGCCTTCTCTACACTGCAACAGCCCAGCAGAGGTCCTGGTATAAAATACCGCCACTGTGATCACAACCACCACTGACTACTACTCTTATCCTTTTCACACTCCTCCACTGGTTTAAGATGTCCATATTCATACACCCTCTGCGGGCTCTGGTGGGTGGTCCTCTGTTCATGATGTCCATCTGTAAAGACCTTTTATTTCTGTTTTTGAGGACCTCGGCTTACATGGACTGTCCATGGATTTCAATGGCAAGTGTGCAATGATTCAATTCCCCTGTGAGGGCGCTGCAGGGAATCAAACACTCCAGACAGAAGAACAGAGCAGATAAACATAAAGCTGCTATCAGTCATGCCTGGGGCAATCTGCTAGTGTGAACAGGAGTGAAAATGAGATAGAACTAAGGTGGAAATGCAGATAGCCTATAGCTATAGCGAAAGCATGAAACGTGCCTGCCAGGATATATACCGCCATCA